>NC_081572.1:57917813-57952023 GCF_022355385.1 Mustela nigripes
CCCCAAGCTGCAAACCCTCCTTTAGAACTCTGTTGGACCCCAGTTCACCCCAGTTCACCCCAGTTGGACCCCAGTTCAGAGGAGGCCTGTGCTGTGGTCCCCATCTGCGCTGCCACCTCCCCCCCATAACACACTTTTTTTGTAGGATGAACACAGTTTTTACAATTAAACCATGTCTCGGCGTCTTTATTGCCCCGTGTCTGTTCCCCCCTCACTGCAGCAGGAACCAGCAGTCTCCGCTCCCTTCCGCCTGGACCTGCCAGAGCAGGAACTGCCTCACCCCACCCTGCGGCCCTGCCTGAGTCACTCTCCATCCCCCCCCCCGGCCCCACCCCCAGCCAGCACTGGGGTCCTGGAGGCCGTCCCAACCAGGTTCGGGGAGGGAGGCAGCAGCCCCAGGCCCCCAGATGCGTTCCATCGGCAGACTCTGCCCTCCAGGGCCACAGGGGGAGCTGGGGGAGCGCAGGGCCGACTTGGGCCCCAGAGATACCTAAATACCTGGGGGTTGCTGCTGGAGAAGTGTGCGAAGGATTAAACGAGTTCATAGTACCCGTGCGGCGCCGCGCTGTGCAAAGTGTCAGCCTGAAAATCCCGACGCCCATCCCTTCAAAGGATACACATTCCCACCAAAACCCTGGCTCAAGGCTGTCACAGCCGCAGAGGAATGAAGAATGAGGAGAGGTCCCACAAGCAGGCTGGTCCGCATGGGAACGACCCCGAGGCTGGGGGGACAACTGGAAGAGACCTGGAACGCGCTCCAGGAACCAGCTCCGCCCTACTGCTCTTTCTTCCCGTGGCCGGCCTTTGCGTTCCAGTAGAAGAGGAGCTGGCCGGCGATGAGGCCGTTGCAGAGAGAAGAGACCACGAAGGTGCCCGCCATGAGAGGGTCTCCGGTCTCCTGCGCAACACCAACGGGGACCCAGAAAGTGTTCAGGGAAGGAGCCGCTTCAAGCCCGCTGCTATGCAAGGGCAGGGCTCTAGTGCCCCCTGGAGGGCAGAAGAAGCGCTCACCTGAATAGAGGTGAAGATTCTGGCCAAGGACCCTGCAAACAGCAGAAAGACGGTGATGGCTGAGAGCTGGCCTGTGTGTCCGTTCCGGTAGTTGGTGGCAGCCTGGAGCAGCTGGGGGAGATGGTGAACGGTGACATCTGAATTCTCCCCATGTCCGTCACAGAGCTGCCGGCCCCTCCTGGTCCACCTGCACCCCCACACGTGGGGGTCCCGCCCTGCACCCTTCCTTTCCTCCCAGTCCTCACCCTCCCCACGACCACCGCAGGCATGTTGGAGGCCTGGAGCAGGGTGATGAGGGCCAGGGGCGTCAGCGGGGACAGCAGCAGCAGCAGTACCAGGGCGTAACTTGCTAGGAAGGTGACACCTGGGGGTCAGGGAGGTAAGGAGTCCCACTGAGCCTCTCCAGTACTTGGGCTTCCCCAGGCCGGAGTGCCCCACAGGGCCCGCTAGAGCCACAGCCTGCTCTCGGCTGAACCCCCGGCACCTTGCACGGTCTGTCCTCTGTAGTGCAGGACCAGGAAGCAGATGGTGATAGTCTGGAACATCAGGAACAGGGCTTCTCCCCAAGAGCTGCAGAGTCAAGAGTTGGAAGGAAGAAAGGCAGGCCTGGAAAGAGGCGGGGAGAGCCTCCATGGCCCCTCCACCTGGGGCCACAGTTCGCTCATGACTCCCCGTCCCTCAGCCCCTGCCTGACAGGGCTGACAGACTCCGTCTAGGTCCTGGCCATCCATGGCGTGCTCTCTTCTTGTCATGACCACAGAAGATGGCCAGATTTCCAGGAGGGCTGAAGCTTTCCCACCCTTTTACCTGCCTTGCCCTACCTCCCCGCCAGACGTGTGGACATTCACCCTTGGGCACCAAGGCTGGGCTCCCTCACCTGAATGGGAAGTTGTTGGTGATGCTGTAGACCATGGTCCCAGTCAGTGCCACTAGTTCTAGCATTACTGACTGAAGGCTCAACCCTTCGGCACTCTTGGCTCTCAGGATTTTAAACACCTGCGGCAGTTTTACTAGAGACAGGAAGAGAAGGCCAAGGATGAGGGGTGTGCATCCCTCGGGAGCATACCACCCCAGCCAGGCAGCAGGCTGGGAAGCCTGAACCTCCACTTCCGGTTAAGGGACCCACCCAGTTTCTGGCATCTCAGCTCTCCGCCCTCCACCCGACAGCAGGGAAAGAAGATCAGGTACAAGGTACGTACCCAGCAGTGACCCAGCCACAATGCCCAGACCCAGGGCTTTGCTGAGCAGGATCTTGAGGCAGGGGACTGAGAAGAGAAAAAAAGGAGTAAACAGAACGAACGCCTCTCGAACCCAGCCCAGGGCTAAAGGCTGCTCACAAAGCGGCGGGTTGCCACCGCTCCTTAAGACCTGGACAGAGCCGCAGAGGGAAGCCTGGGGCTGTCTGGTGGCGGGTGCAAAAGGCCTGGGCCTTCCTGCTCCAAATCCTATCACTGTCAGCTGACTTTCCAAAACAGGCTTGACCCTGCGGATTACAGCTAAACTGCTTGGTGTGGGGGCGCCTGGGTGGCTCAGTTGGTTAAGCATCTGCCTTTGGCTCAGGTCGGGGTCCTGGGATCCAGCCCCACGTTGTTCTCCCTGCTTTTCCCTTTTCCTCTCCCTGAGGCTTCCCCTGCTTGTATATGCACGTGCTCTCCATCAAATAAAAAATGTGGGAGAAAAAAACTTCTTGGTGTGACTTCCAAGAGTCTCCATCGCTTCCCTGTGCAAAGTTGAGCAATGCCCAGGAGTCCACAGATCCTTCATTCGCCTCATCTGGGCAACCCAGGCGATCCACTCCAGCTGTCTCCCGACCCACTCATTCCTGAACCCTTGTCCCTGGTCCCCTGTTCAGGGACCTCACGTTACCCTTCAGGTAGGCCCTGGCCCACACCTTCTGTAGCCCAAGGAGCTCGATCCAGTCGGGTCCCGGGAGCACACAGTGGGGGACCAGGAAGGGACAAGGGCAGGATGGGCCGGTCTCCCACGGGAACTGACGTCTGCAGTGGGCTTCGTGGGGGCCTGCCTCGCAGACAAGGCACTGCGGGATTACCCAAGGCTCAGCCCATGAGCAAACGTGGAGGGTTAGAGGCGCCCCTGGAAGTGCCCCTGGAGCCCAGACTCAGAGGCCTTGAAGCAAGCGCCACCTGCTCAAGGTCTACTCCTCATTTTTCATCTTTTTTAAGATTTTATTTGTTTGACAGAGAAAGCAGGAGCAGGGGGAAAGGCAGACGGAGAGAGAGGAGCAGGCTCTCCGGCGCGGGGATCCATCCCAGGACCCCGGGATCCTATCGAACTACTGGAAACCGGAACGACATATAGTCAGGCTGTGACTCTGCTTCGCGCTCCTCGAGTCTTCCCAGCTCTCAAGCTCATAAAGAAGTATTTCCGCCGCCGCCGCCCGCCGACCCCTCCCGGCCGCGGCCCGCCCATACAAGGGGAGCCCCAGTCTATGGAGGCCGAGACACTTCCGCCCCCTCCGCAGGGACTTCCGCCCGGCTCAGCCCGGCAGGGGAGGCCGCCGCTTGGGCCGCAGTCCCGCGCCACTGATGGCCGAGGGCGCTCGAGCAGAGCTTTGATAGGAGGCCGAATAAAGCTCACCGTGAAGCAAGTCCCAGTGGACGAAAATTTGGTCGTAGCATTTCTCAGGTAAGAGAAGCGGTACCAGCGCCCGTTTGAGCAGGCCGTCTGCTTCGGCCGCCATGTTGCAAAACTAGCTTCCGCCCGTCTCCGAGCCGCCATTGACCGACGCTGCGCATGCGCGTTCTGGGCTTCCGCCCTACCTGGTCCCCGCTCTTTCTTTCCCCGCCCCCCCCCCGCCCCCTCCACCTTCAGCAGCGTGAAATAGGTTTCACAGAGAGACCACGTTTCGGTCGCACCCTCCCTGTTCGAATTTCATGGTGGCCTCGGGCTGTGCGCCTGCGCAATTCCACGTATCGCGCCTTTGTTTACGCTTCCAGTTCGGAGGCAACACGGAGCCCCTTGCCTTTCTCCGCGCCTGCTGCGCGGCGCCATCTTGTCCGCCCCCGGTCGACTCCACGTTGTTCGAAGTTGAGAGTGAAGGCACTTGAGTCTCCCGAAGGGCGTTGGGTGGGGGCGCCGTGGTTCCCTGTCTCCTGTTGTTTCGGCGTCTCCAGAGCGAGGGGCGCCGGCGGGAGCAGGACAGCTTGCGGCAGGCAGCCCCCCGGAGGCACCAAGCTGCACGCAGGCCCTTGTTCCACCTCCCCCGGCTCGCCCTGGGCCTTGGCGGTTGGGTGCGCCCGTAGCTGCTGGGCCGGGACGGTGAGAAGGCAGCAGGGGAAGAAGGCGAGCCCCGGGACCCGAGGGTTCCCTCCCACCCCACCGACCCCTGCGCCCTCTGCGGCCGCGTGCCGAGCGAGCGTGCCAGCGAGGCCCCGGGCCTAGCAGCGCCCCTTGGGAAAGGCCAGCGTGGACGACCTCCCAGCACCGCGGAGCGATGTCCTCCGCCCCCCGCGCTGGGACTCGGGCTCCCAGCCATACTGGGGGAGGCGGGCCTGGCGCCCCCCGCACGGATCACGCTCTCGAGCAGCCGTTTTTTGTCACAATCAGCAAGGTCACCCCGGATGTCTGGGGACGCGGTGGTGGGGCTGCTCGCAGTGGGACAGGTTTTCGGCCTTATAGGACCTCTGCAGCTGGAAGGGCCCGGTCCTGGCCCCCCGGCGATTGCACCCGGGGCTCCTGTGAAGTGGGGCAACCGGCCTGGGGTGGGCGACTGGCCTGGGGCGGCCGCCGGCTCCCACAAGGTACACCGCATGGGGCTGGGGGTGTGGGGCCCTGGCTGGAGGTATTCTGTTACTGGGGGAGCACTGAGGGTGATTGTGGGTGGAGGTCAGAGTACCCACTGCTGCCGCAGCTGGGATAGGAGCATCCCTGGTGCGGGAGGGTTTGATCGGCCTGTGCAACCCTCCCCTGACAGCGGCGGCGGGCAGCGCAGAGGTTCTTGTTGCTAAGGAGGTCCCACACAGCCCTTGGAAAGGTAATGACCCAGGTGTGACCTTCCCACCCACACTCATTGGCGGTTGCTACCTGCTTCACCTGTGACTGCAAAACTGGTTTGGAGGACAGGGGGCGCTGGAGCAGCCAGAAGCCCCAGAGAGAGGAGAAGAGGAGGCAGGGGGGCCAGAAGGGTGCGACACAAGCTGTGCCAGGCTTTGGGGGGCTGAACCCATGAGGGCATGTGGTCACTTGTGACCTGATGGTCTGGCTGCCTGAGCCTCAATCCTGGACGTCGCAGAAAGGCGTGTGAGCGACCGTCAGCGGCTTTTAATCCTGATAAGAAAGGGGAAACTGAGGGCAGAGGTTCGAGCAGGTTTTATTATTCTGGGGCTGGGAGAGGAGAAACAGGTCAAATCTAACGAACATCTTCCTCCACCCCTCCACGTGGCATTAACTCTGCTCTTGTTGGTGACCCTGAAGTCGGAGAGGGAAGACAACTTTTGTTTCTGAGTCGGTTGAGTGGGAAGAACCGCGGGCCCTGTGGTGTCCTCTGGTGTTGGGACAGATACTCAGAGGGCCTGGTAGGAGGGTGGGCGTCTCCGAACCACGCAGAATGTAACCAGCACCAGGGCGAGGAGGCCCAGTGCTACCAAACCGATGATAACGGGCAGCAGGTTGAACTGGTCGCTGGGACAGGAGAAACCTGGCAGAGAGGGAGGGCGGGCAGGAATCACGGTGGAGGCCAGGCCCGGAAGGAGAAGGCTGCGGGGGGGGGGGGGGTCACGCTGGCAAGTGGGAGGCTGGCGGGGAGCTCCCCTAGAAGACTCTGGGCCCTAAACAAAAGGGGAGGCGGCCAGAATTTTGCAGAGGAAGTGGGACAGTTGCCTTAGAGCCACGGCAGGCCTGAGAGAGGAAGGGAAGTTCGGGGTGTAGGAAGGAGGGTTCTGGGCCCGGGGCAGGGGGGCTGTCCGAGGCGGGGGGTGGGGGTCTTACTTGGCCCAAAGGCTCCTGAGAAAGGCAGCCGAGCAGCCTGCAGCTTCAGCCCAAGCAGGTCAAGGCGCAGAGACGATGCCAGGGCGACACTCGCATTTCTGCAGCTGAAGCTCTGGCCCAGGGGCGCTTGGAGAGCTCGAAGGGATGAATTCTGACCCGAGAAGGTCCATTCTGGAAGAGCAAGGAAGGGTCAGCTCTCTGTCCCTGTCCCCGGCTGCTGTCCCTTCAGGAGCCTGGACGTCCAGGGCCCGTGACGAGGGGGCGGGTTACTCACGCGCTGCCCGAGGAAAGGACACGTTGTACTCCAGAGCCACGGAGCTCAGGTAGACCGCGCCCTGCCGTGGGTCCTGGGGAGGTGACCAGGAAGGCTCAGGGCGGCCGGGGACAGCAGCAGCCTCGGCCGGAGTCAGGAGCGCAGCAAGGGCTGGGTGGGAGGAGGGCTCGCGGGGGCGGGGATGAGGGCAAGGTACCTGCTCGAATCCGAAGCTGAGCTGTCCGGAAGGGAATGAGAGCAGCAGACGGGGGTGGGCGCCCTCACAGCGCCCCTGCGGCTTGGTCTTGTTGGGGTTCAGGACCGAGATGCCCCAGGCCTTGCAGAAGTTAAGATGAGCGTGCTGTGAGAACACGGTCGCGCCGTCCAAGGCTCCTTGCCCTCTGCACGTCCCCCCTCCACCGTGTGTCCCCTTCTGCCCCGCAGCCAGGGGCCTCGCGCCCCTGCCCCTCTGGTCCTCCGCCGTCTCTTGGTGTTACCTTTCCTCCGCCCTGGGTTGGGTACACGACTCCAATCTGAATCTGGGCTTGGAGCCGGACGCAGGGCTGGGAGCCATTGGTCCAAGTGTAGTCTCCTATGGCCTCCTGGGGCCCCGGGCTGGGACTGGGGGGCGGGGGCGGAGGGGATGGTGGCCCCGGGTGGGGGGAGCTGGTGGAGGTGTTGGGGCTGGCGGTGGTGCTGTTGCTCATCGTTGGGTGAACCGTGGTGTTTCCGTGGCTGGGGGTGGTCGGGGGCTTGTGAGTGGCTGTTGTGGGTTCTTGGCTGGTGGCACCTGCCGTGGTGGTTCTGTGGCTCGTGGTCCCAGGGCTTGCTGTGCTTTCTGTGGCCGTCGGGGTCACCGTGAAGGACGGCAGCAGAGTGGCCGACTTCTTATGAGGACAGTCGTTCCCCGTCCCCTGGGCTTTCAGCAGAGCAAGACTGGTCAGCAGCCCTCAGGCAGGCTCCTCCCGGGGCCCCCTCCCCTCAGGCCTCTTACCTGCCAGCAGCCCCAAGGCCCCCAAGAAGAGCACAGTGAGCCTCATGACAGACGGGCCTCACCCGGGCAGTGCAGGTCAGGTTTGTCTGGACCCACTGCTTGCTCAACCCTCGCCTTCTGCCTCCGGTTGGAAAAGGAGGAATTAGGGTTTTGACTTCCTGTAACTCCGGCGGTCCACCCCCAGCCTGACTCAGGCACCTCAGCCCCAGCCACTGATCCCTGAGTCACTGACCTTTGCCATTGAGTGAGGGGGTTGCCTTGGCTTCCCCAGTGGGTGCCACCAGCCTTCAAAAGGTCACACATAGATGGGAGTCTGCAGGCAGCTGTTCCCCAGGGAACAACGTATCCAAGTCTGCCGGAGGTCCCAAGGGATTACAAAACCAGTGGGAGAAAATACCCCAATGTTCCCCAGAAATAGGGTATGCAAGCCAAGGGGTTGGGAAAGGGTAATTTTTTTTTTTTTCTTTTAAGATTTTGACAGATCACAAGTAGGCCAGGCAGGGTGGAGCCGACCCCCTGCCAAGCAGAAAGACTAGAGACTTAACCCACTGAGCCACCCAGGCACCCTGGGAAGGGTTTCTGTCACTTCCTCTTGGCTGAGACACGTGAGGTGTTTATGATGCTGCTGGCGCCTGGCGTCCAGCCGGTAACAGAGCAGTGTCCCATCCAGTGAATGGAACCACTTTCCGATCAGAAGGGAGGTGGGGGAAAAAAGCAATCCAAGGAGAATTTGGAAGGGTAATGACTACTAGTTGGGAGGTGGGGGGCACAGCCAGAGATGTGCCAGTAACAGGTGGGAAGGAAGGGGAGGCAAGAAATGAGAAGCCCAAACAGGCAGTTTGCAAGTCATTTTATTCAGAATTTTGTGTTTTGTTTCCTGAATCAATAAATACTATACAAAACAATGTAAAAATGGCTACCATTTTTCCTCCCCTGCTCCCCCCACCTGGGGACAATCCCCTGAATCAGTGAACTCAGGGATTCTCCAGATTTGGTCCAGCAAATGAGGCTGAGTGACACTGTGGCCCCTTGGATCCTCAGAGGCATTCAGCTGGGGTGGGGGAGAGCCTCTGGGGTTTGGAGGTTGACTAGGTTACGGACAGATTAGTGTTTCTGGGAGAAGAGACGACGCCTGGAGCAAGAGCCTGCCCCAAAGAAAAGGGGGTCTAAAATGTTCACGGTTCCTTCTTTTGCCTCAAAAAGTGACATTTATTCAAAGAAAAAAAAAATGACAAGATGTCCATCCCTTGGCTCCCTTCCCTCCCCCCTCCTACTACTCTTCAGCCCCCCAGACTGAACCCTGGGGGGCCTAAGGAGCAGGACAGCCCCTCAGATGAGGTCAGCGACATTGAGGGGCATCTCCTCAATGGAGGTGTTGTAGAATGTCTCGATGTCTCGGAGAGTCCTCTTGTCTTCTTCTGTCACCATGTTAATAGCCACACCCTTCCGGCCAAATCGTCCCCCACGACCGATTCTGGTGGGCAACAGGACATCTCAGTGTGAGGGAGGACAGCAAAAAGGGAGGAGGAAAGAACTTTAGCTCAGGGCAGTCTATGGGAACATTCCAAATCTACGCTTACCTGTGGATGTAGTTTTCCCTGTTGGTGGGAAGGTCATAGTTGATGACTAAGGAAACCTGCTGCACATCGATGCCTCTGGCCTAGGTCAGGGGAGAGGACGGGTCAGCACGAGCACGAGGGGACACAATCAGGCCAGAGGGATGGGAATGAGTGTAGGCGGCCAAAGGCAGGCAAAGGAACAGACATGCCCTGTCCCCGAGCAGCCTCAGGCATGCCAGATCATCTTCCAAGTTGCTACTTTCCGGAAGAGGGGCACGGGCGGGCCCCCTGGAGAGGGAATCAGCTTGGACTTTCCCTTCTTCCTCCCTGCCCAGGGGCCATCCACACTCACCAGCAGGTCGGTCGTGATCAGCACTCTGCTGGAGCCCGAGCGGAACTCCCTCATGATAACGTCTCGTTCCTTTTGGTCCATGTCTCCATGCTAGAGCGGAAACAAGAGGGGAGGACGCTTGTCACGGGCCCGCGGGCGCAGGAGAGCAGCTAGCTGTAAGGCGCGGACACACCAGGGGCACGCACCATGGCAGACACAGTGAAGTCCCGGGCGTGCATCTTCTCAGTGAGCCAGTCCACCTTCCTCCGGGTATTGATGAATATGACCGCCTGTGTGATGGTCAGGGTCTCATACAAGTCGCACAGCGTGTCCAGCTTCCACTCCTGGGAGGGGGAGGGGAGACCAGTCAGGGGCTATACCCAACTGCGCCCCGCCGGCCCGCCTCCTGTGCCGGGCCCCACCTCTCGCTCCACATTGATGTAGAACTGGCGGATGCCCTCCAGGGTCAGCTCCTCCTTCTTGACCAGGATCCGGATGGGGTCCCTCATGAACTTCTTGGTCACCTCGAGCACGTCGGAAGGCATCGTGGCAGACAGCAAAACCACCTAACACAAAACAGCAGCCTCGGGGTGGGGGGTCTTCATGATGCTCGCCCCCCTTCCCGCAGACCACCTGCAAGGAAGCCAGTGCCCAGGACGGCTGAAGGGGAGACGCCAGAGTTCTCGATGGCACCCCTACTGTCACCCCAAGCACACGGCACGCAAAGGCAGCCTCGCCTCTGTGGCAGGAGTTCGGACAGCTGCCGCTCACCTGGGTGTTGCTGTTGAGCTTCTGGAATATGTCATAGATCTGGTCCTTGAAGCCGCGGCTCAGCATCTCATCGGCTTCGTCCAGTACGAACATCTTGATGTACTTGGGAGCTACCGAGAGAAAACACCAGCAGACCAGAATAAAGGAACGACAGAAGACTTCAATTTCCCGATGAGGAACAGGGAAGGGACAAGAGCTCTGCTCTCAGAAGACAAGGTTGATCCTCCGCCCGCGACCCGCTCAGCCAGCCGGCAGCCCCAAGGAGCAAAACACTCCCCCAGGCTCAGGACGGGAAGCGGGCTCAGATGACACGCATGGGCTCATCACAGAGCAGCGCAGCACGGCGTAGGGGGGTCTGTGGAGGGGGGACAGGACTCACACAGGTATCTGCGATTCAACATGTCAAACACCCGGCCTGGGGTGCCCACGATGATGTGCGGCGCCTCCATCTGCAGCTTCTGGACCTCGGCACGCACGTTGGTCCCCCCAATGCAGGCGTGGCAGGAGGCGCCCATGTAGTCTCCCAGCGCCATGACTACCTTCTGTATCTAGACCCAAAGACAAGTGCCCATATGTGAGCCACACCAGAGCCAGGTCACATCGGAGATGGTTGGGATATAACGCTTGCTCTCCAACCCAGACAGGGTGCTGCTTAAACTCACTGCTCAGACAATGAACGGGCAGGCGCTTCATTTAAGATCACGCTGCACATTAAGCGGCAGGCTCAAGGTCTGAGCTGCGTCTGGCTCCTATGAACACAAGGGTTCACAGTAACCCCCTTCCCTAAGCCACCAAGGACCCATTTCGTCAGGTCTCGTAGCCACCAGTCTTAGGAACAGGACATCCACCTGCGTCCTAGCGAACTCTGGCCACACGACCTGTGCTGGGGACATGTGCAGTCTCCATAGAAAAGTGTCTTCTGCACACACAAGAAGGTCTTTCTGGAATTCTTCTAGAACTCTCCCTAGTTTGCAGTACCATACCTTTATTCAGTCAGCATAGAATCACCCTGACTTCACCCAACTTTCCTACTGAAGAGATCACAGTTTCTGACCCTCTCTCCTCCAGGAGCCAGGGAAACAGTCTACCACAAGGGTTTTATGTGCTCCAGGCATGAAACAGCTCTGGTCACCAAACCAGGCATCAAGCTAGGATCAACAAAGGGCTGTGCGTCCACTCTGCCCCCAGCTGATAGGAGCGCACCACCACTGCTGAGGTGTCTCTCTGCCCATCGCCAGGGGCTCTGTTCATCAAACAGCCACCAAACCTGCCTGGCCAGCCAGGCTCCACCTTTTCATTTGACTCAGGAAATGGGTGGAGAAAATAATGCTTATTGTGTTTGGGCAAGAGAGGGCTTATAATTAACCCTGAGAGGCTCCAGATATCCCGGAGCCCTGGCTTATTTCCTCACCTCACGCACTGGCCCTTTTCAGCCATCCCCCCCAGACCACACTTCACTTCTAATGAGCAGTGATCTGCGGGGAGCACACCTCTCCCCATTTTCTGATGATGCTGAGCATTCCCAAAGCAGCCCCTCAGGGGAAGAGAGAAGAAAGTGACATGCTCACCTGCTGAGCCAGCTCTCTAGTGGGCGCCAGGACCAAAGCCTGTGTGGCCTTTAGATCTAATTCAATCTGTTGCAGAATCGATATGGCGAAAGTGGCTGTTTTCCCAGTCCCAGATTGGGCTTGAGCGATCACATCATAACCTAAACAGAGCAGCAGGAATCGGAAATGAGTTCGTACCTCTCAGGATCAGCCCTTTCAGGTCTCTGCCCCATCAGCAAGCACCCCACAGAGCTGCGGGGTGAGCGTGAAGTGCTTCAGACTTCACTCTGGCGCTGTGCAGCGCCCATGTGCAATAGCGTGAACTAGACCAGATCACTAACTCCCTCAGTACCGCACTGAGCCAGCCTAGAAACACAAATATGAACAGTCACGAGCTACCTAAAACACCACCTTACTGAGATCACACCGGCAATTCGTGTGTCCAGGGCATGAACCAGACATGGCACAGACCAAAGGCCGAGCTGGGATGAGCAAGGAGTTGCTCTGTCCCTGACTGATATGAAACAAGCACCACCAACCAGGTGCCGCTCTACCCAGGTCAGGGACAGTCCAGAACCTGTGCTGGGGACGAGCGCACTCACCCTTGATACAAGGAAGAATGGCTCGCTGCTGGATGGCAGAAGGCTTCTCAAAACCATAGGCGTAGATGCCACGGAGAAGGGACTCGGAGAGGTTCATGTCATCAAAGCTGTCAACGATCTCATTCCAGTTGCTCTGTGGGACAGAGTGTTTCCAGTGGTAGGAAAAACCACGCTGTCTTCCAGCGCGGAGGAGCAGACCTCGTCCTCACTGAGAGCGCCACAGCCCCCGCTTCTCCGCCCACCAGAGAGGCCAGGTGGGTCCCGAACTCAGGGCCCAGGAAATCCCCGGACGACACCAGGCCACTGGTAAACCAGAGAGCAGACCGTGCAAGACGGGACTTAGACTGAACGGACTGCTCTCGGCGACGCAGATACTTAGAACGAATCTCCGGAAAGGAATCAGGACTGGAGCGGAGGCGGGGCAGGTCTACTAGGAAAGGGGACAACCGCGCTCCGGAGAACCATGGGACACTGGTGGAGATCGTCTTTCCCAGAAACAGGGACAGCGGCGCACGAGTCCCAAGCTCACCTCGATGACGCCTTCGGGCTCCATCCCATCGGGGCCATTGTCTCTGGATCTGTTGGCGGAAAGCAGAAGCCCACTGAGACGCTGAGAAACCCTTCCCGCGGCCGGCTGGCCCGCACCACGCCGTCGGCCTCCACTCCCGCGCGGACCCCACCAGCTCCCCGGGGACACAGCCCTTCCTTCACCGAGTCAGAACGCAGCCGCGCTCCCGGGGCCAGAACGGGGTCCGCGCTCCCGGGCCCACGTGTCCCGGGCCGGGTCGCTCAGAGCCCGAGCGCGTGCGCCTCCCCCCCGGCAGCCCCGACGCGCCGGAAGTCCCGCCCCTCACCTCCCGGCTGCAAGGGGAGGACATCCCCTTCCCCCCACGTCACTCCGCCCGCGCCCTCCCCCACCCCCTCCAGCCCGGCTCCCCCCCTCGCGGTGCCCGGATGTGGGAGGCCGCGGGCGGTGGCGGCCTCGCGCACAATGAGCCCCAGCCGAGCTAGCGAAGGGGGAGATTGCACAACACTCAGAAGCCAAGCGGGCTGGGGGAGGGGAGCCCCTCGGGCCGCCATGTGCTCGCTCCCTCGACCACCCGGTGGCGTCTCCCCCCGCCACAAACAATCCACAGCCCGCCCGCCCCCGTCGCGAAATGGCGTCGCCCTCCCATACCTCAGGCCGCTCACCCCCGAAGGAAAGTGGACCTGCCCATCCGCAGTTTGCCAATTGCCCGGCTTGTGCGGCAAAATGGACCCGCCCGCCCGGCGCCGGGTAGGCTCCCGGTGCCTCACGCGGCCGCTCCTCGGGGTCAGGCTCGGTCCTGGCCGTCAAGAAAACCAGCACACTGAACGGCCGGCTTCCTCCGCCCCGCCCCGGCTCTCCGCGCGACCGAGCGCCCGGCTCGGAGCACCCGGGCGCCCCTCGCTCCGGCGAGTGGTCCCGTCGGAGACCCCCGGAACCGCGAGCGCGCGCGAGCCCTCCCTCCGCCGGAGAGGCGTCCGCACCCGCCAGCCCGGGCCACGCGCGCTGGCGGCCGCCGCCGCCGTCCCCCACGCCGGGTCGCGACACCGCCTGGCGCTCGGGCGCAGTGCCGCGTCGCGGGGGTGGGGCGGGGGGATCGGCCTCCCGGCGGGCCTCGCACGCCAGGCCGTCCGCGGTAGCCGGCCAGGCCCCGGCCCTGCCCCCTCGACCCCCGGGACCGGGCCTCCCGGCGTGGCCGTCCCGCGTAACCCCGGGCGGTGGGTGAGGGTTTGGAGGTCCGGGGCGGTGGGGCTCGGCTGACCCCCACCCCTCACCCCACGGGGCCCTCGGAAGGAAGCGGTAGGGCGAGCAGCCCCGACCTTTTGCAAAAGGATTTCTTACCGGGAATCCTGACTCGCAGACATGATCCTTAGAAACTAGGGCGGAGTGCCCGCCTATCGACAACTTATAGAGCGCCCGACCCCGCCCCAGCCATCGCATTGGCTTGGCCGCCTCGGCCCCGCCTGCCGGCGCTCCGCGACTCGGCGTGACGTTAGTTCGCAGGCTCTCCGGCACGCCACCACCATTGGACAACCTGAACGCCTATCCAGGCGAGGCCCCGCCCCGCAGCCCCATTGGCTGCGGGGCCCGCCTTTCTCGCCGGTACGGAAGTGACATACGGGAGTCAGGCCTCGAGGCCTGGCAGCCATCTTGGGGCCCAGCGCCCCTACACGTGCGGAGGCGAGAGCGCCCAGGTCATATGGCCTGGCCGGCCCTATCGCGCGTGAGGGGCGAGGCTTCAGCCTTCAGGGACTTCCGGGCTCCCGAGACAGCTGCTTCCCTTTGCCTCCGCTGCCGATGCGCGCCGGACCCACGGTTTAGTTTGTCGTCTCCTGCCGCAAAGGTAGCCCAGACCCCGCCCCGAACCGCTGCGAGTGTGCGGGGGACGGTGGAAACCGGAGGCGCGCTGCCGGCCCCGGGCGGGGATGGGGAGCCCCCGCGCGCCTGGAGGTGCTGCCGCGAAGCTCCCCCATCCCTGAGGTCGCGCGCGGCCCCCTGCAGCCCCGGCCTCCCCGCCGTGGGACTGCTTCTCTGCGAGCCCGCGACGGAAGGCAGGCCCGCGGGGGTCTCAGCACCCCCGAGCGGCGGTTAACAGAGCCTGTTAAACCCGAGCCTGCCAGCAGGAAGACCAGCACGACGCATCTCCAAAGGATCCTTTATTGAGCAGAGCAGGACCGTGGCGTTTATATATACGTATAAAACAAAGTTTGAAGATCTGGCAGGCACACTCCCTTTGCCCGCCCACCACCCCAGCACACATTTTCCTGCCCCCGCCCCTGCACACAGAAGGGGGATGACCGCCCCACCCAGGCCACAAGGCCAAACTCCTCCCTAGCAGAGGGAGAAGAGGCTGTTCCATGGCCACCCCTTGAACATCAAAAATCAACAAGTATTCTCTCAAAGAAAAAAAAATACAGAAGTCAATTAAAACATTTAAATATGAAAAACCATAGGGAACTGGGAAGAAGGGGAGAGGCAAGAGAGGAACTGGAGTTTCTCGGGAAGGAAGGGTCCCCCACATCCCCATGCCCATTGACCAATGGGCTTGAGGCCTGGGATACGACGCTCACACAGTGAGTTTGCAGTGACACAGCTCCTTGTAGATCTGCCGGCGAAGTTTGGGCATGTCCTGCTGGGTGAAGCTGAATGGCTGAGACAGGGCCAGGTGCTTGCAGTACTGGGTGTTAAGAAAGCAGGCTGTGAGAACCGCCCGTTGAGCAGCCCTCCAAGCCAGGACCTGGGCTCCGTGCTTCCCGAAGCCAGATCCAGCTCAGTGGGCCTATCCAAGAACTTCCACGTATCACAGACAAGAAAAGCCTGACTCTAAGCCTGTTCGAGCACTGGAAGCTGGGAAACAACTACATGAGAACCAGAGAGCAAGGACCAAGAAACCCAGTCCCAGCGTGTGACGGGAAGCCATGAGAACACCAACAATGTCTGCATCTCTGCATTCTAACACACGAGGTTAGTCCCTGCTTCTCAAGTGCCTGTGAGCCAGATCGCGGGGGACAGAGGGCCTCCCCACCTCCTTCCCCAACTGTCAGCCCAGCTGCTGCCTACTTACCTGTAACACAAAGGCACCGCAGTCACTGTCATTATTCTGCCGGGCCACATTCTAGAGAATAAAAAGAAGACTCCTAGGCGTGTGGCTTCAACTGTTTCCTATCACACCTCTCTCATGACCCCGTACCACACGCCCCCTAGACACTTACCATTTTGAAATAACCTTTCCAGCCCTGGTGGAAATCCAGCCGGTCTTTCTTCACTGCCTCTGCCTGTAGATACTTGGCAATATGCTGCAGAGACAGAAAAAAGAAGGAAGTGATGCCCTATGTTTGCCAACTGAACCTAGGGTATGGCAGTCCCAGGCCCCAAGCCCGCCCTTCTGCCCGGAATGCCTTGCCACTGGATCTCCTCCCCACGTTCTTCCCATCTGTACCCCCTTCCCTCTCAAACCTTAGGGCAGCGGCGGTTTAGGGTGCGCTGCGAGTCGAAATATGTGATGGTGCGCCGCCTCACGTCAACAGAGATGAGGGACCAGTGCACCTCCAGGTGGATGGGGATTAGCAGGAGCTCCTTATTGAAGATGTCCACCTAAGGTGGAGGGCAGTGCTGGAGGTCAGGTCAGACAGCATGGAAGTCCTGCCTATTGCCATGAGGGTTCTAGAGAGGAGTGGAGGCGCAGGCAAACAGCCAAATGGCCGAGCACAAGGCCCCGCGCCTCCACTCTAAGGCAGGGCTCAGCATATGTGGATTCTGGCGGGAGGAAGAAGGCAGATTGAAGGAGGTCCTATCAGTAAACACACTGGAGAGCCCAGGATGGCCAAGTACTTTCCCCACGTTAAAGGTAGCAGGGTTGGGGCGCCTGGGTGGCTCAGTGGATGAAGCCTCTGCCTTTGGCTCAGGTCGTGATCTCAGGGTCCTGGGATTGAGCCCCGTGTCAGGCTCTCTGCCGGGTGGGGAGCCTGCCTCCTCCTCTCTGCCTACTTGTGATCTCTCTGTCAAATAAAATCTTTAAAGATACTAGGGCTGAGCAGCTATTAACCCAGGCTCAGGATTCTGGAGCCAGACGCCAGGGCTTACACCAGGCTCCTCCATTCACTAGCTTGTGACCATGGGCAAGCTACGCAGTAACTCTCTATACCTCTGTTCTCCAATGCGAAAAACGCTAAAAATAACTGAACGTACCTCCTCTGTGTGTCATGAGGGTTCAATCAGGTAACACCCACAATACACTAACAACTGCACGCTTCCCAGCGGGTCGGCCCGTTAACACACAATCCTCCGCGGGGGTTGTTAACAATCAACCGAACAATGAGGTAAATGCACCTCAGCAGAGGAAGGCAACTTGCTGTAGGTCACGGGAAAAAGGACCCAGGTGGGATTCAAGCACAAGAATGCAGAAGGCCAAATTCTTCACGCTGGGCATCACCCCATCTCTACTGGGAGAAGCAGGCTGCCAGCTCACGGAGTTATAAGCCCCTGAACCTGGGGACTAAAGAATGCTGGAGCCAGTGGGTACTACCACCTCCCTGTAGAGATTTCCTGGCCTTCGAACCGCAGGGCAGGGAAACTAACTGGAGGAGAGAAAGGAACTCTTCTCCCCCCTCACCAAACGCGCTCCCTGTTCTTTTCCCCAGTAACTTCTACTACCAACCCGGGCCTCCCCGATTCCTAGCTTTTCTTCATTCCCATGCCCAACCCGTCAGAAAGTATTATCAGCTCTAAATGCAAAACCTGTCCTAGAGAAAGCTACTTCTACCTTTGTCCTTGGCCCTCTGGCCCACGTGTCCCATCTGGGCTTCCATACTCCCCTCCTAGTCTGTCCACTTCTCCTCTTGCCCGCTTCTAATCTTCATGAAACAGGAGTTCAAAACGTGAAGGATTTCCCGGCCTCCTTAAAATTTTTCAGTGGCTTCTCGAGGCGCATAAAGTAAGATCCGCTCCCCATCCTCATGGGATCAACTCTGACCGAATGTCTTCCCCTATTCCCTCCACTCACTATGCTCCAACCACACAGGAAACCCCCCGGTGCCTCCAATGCCCCTTCTCGCCTTCAGTCCTGTGTACTTGCTGCTCCTCTGCCTGGACCGCTTTTCCCCAGCTCTGCACACAGCGTCCCCCTCATCACCCGAGTCTCAGCAGAGAGGCCTTCCCAGACCTCCCCATCTTAAGGATCCACCTCCTGTGCTACTGCGTTACCCTTGTATGTTAATCACAGCACCCAGCACCCAATACCAGCTGAAATTTTACTTGCTTATTTACTCCTACTCCATAAAGGCAAGAAATTGTCCTTATTTAACACTGAATCCGGGCGCCTGGGTGGCTCAGTGGGTTAAAGCCTCTGCCTTTGGCTCAGGTCATAATCCCAGGGTCCTGGGATCAAGTCCCGCATCGGGCTCTCTGTTCTGCGGGGAGCCTGCTTCCTCCTCTCTCTCTGCCTGCCTCTCTGCCTACTTGTGATCTCTGTCTGTCAAATAAATAAATAAATTCTTTAAAAAAAAAAAAAAAAAAACCACTGAGTCCTTGTGCCTTCATCAGTACTCCCCCACACGGCCTACCGGCGACAAGACTGTTTGTATTCAAAAGACTGAGTGAACAAGCTTGAGGAAGGGGTTCTAGAAAACAGAACCCTATTCCTCTCTAGACAAGGCTTTACACACATGGGTGTGAAGTGGTAACTCACGTTTTTGGTCCACCTTTTCACTCCATCGTAACCCTTGGTACGGAGCTTATCGTAGAAGAAACTGTTGAAGAAATGCACCTGTGCCAGGGATACAAGAGAGCGGCTGGAGCTGGAAGAGCTTGGGCCCTCCTGCCCGGTCTCCTTTGCCCGCGCGGCTCCATTTCACTAAGGCTCCAAGGGCCAGTTTCAACCACCTCCACTCCCGTCCACTGGGCGTCAAAAACCAATCCTTTTCGGGGCGCCTGGGTGGCTCAGTGTGTTAAGCCTCTACCTTTGGCTCAGGTCATGATCCCAGGGGCCTGGAATCGAGTCCCGCATAGGGCTCTCTGCTCAGCAGGGAGCCTGCTTCTCCTCATCTCTCTCTCTGTCTGTCTCTCTGCCTATTTGTGATCTCTCTCTCTGTCAAATAAATAAATAAAATCTTTTAAAAATTAAAAAAAAAAAAAAAAAACAATCCTTTTCAGCCTTATCTTAGCGTATAGCCCCAGGGGAAAACCACCTCCCGCTGGGGAGAAGAATAGGCAAGTTCAGGATCAAGGTTAAAGATTTGAGGGGCGCCTCAATGGCCCAGTTGCTCAAGCTTCCAACTCTTGGTCTCAGCTCCAGCGTGACCTCGGGGGTCAAGAGAGCGACCCCCTCACTGGGCTCCACACACAGCATGGATTCTGCTTGAGATTCTCTTCCCCTCCCCCACCACCATTCTCTCTCTCTCTCTCTCTCTCTCAAATAAATAAATCTTAAAAAAAAAAAAAAAAAAGATTTGAATTTAACACACTGCCTTCTACTACCTCTCCCCCAAAACAAAGATCGTCTTCACGGGTAAAGCAGTAAAAGGGACTGAAAAGGCTGCTTAGAACCGCAGCCGTTCTTCTGGGGCAGGCGAGGCCTACCTTCTCCGGGACCGTGTCCATGACCAGGTCTCCGTACATGTTCATCACCTGGGGAGAAGACCGGAGGCAGCATGCCATGCAGGGTGCAGCATGGGTACAGGGCTCCCCCCAGAGGGCCCCAGACACCCTGCTCCCCAAGTCCCCTTTGGGGCCCGTGTCCCCACAGCTCCTCACCTGGTCGTTGAGCCAGTTCTGTCCATATAAGGTGCCCAGGTCATCCATGGTCAGCACGTGCCGCTTGTAGGCCACCCGGAAGCCCCTCACCATAGCGTTGCCTGGCATCCGCTGGTATGACTGGATCAGCTGCAGCACCAGGCCCTTCCTGAGGCGGCCAAGAGTGGAGTCACATAAGAGACAGGGTGCTGGGGCAAATGGAAGTCCCTTCTACTGCCCAGAGGAACAACCTACGCTAATCCTTTCTGGGGCGCCTGCGAGGCCCAGTGGGTTGAGCGTCTGACTCTTGATCTCAGCTCAGACCTTGTTCTCAGGGTCCTGAGTTCAAGCCCCACACACCGGGCTCCACACCGAGCACGGAGCCTACTTCAAACAAACAAAAACTAAACCTTTTCTTGGGTCCTGTGTCCTTTTGAGGACCTGCTAAAGGCCCAGTCCGCAGAAAGAGGCACAGTACTATCAGGTATACGCTGTATTTCAGGGCCTCAGGTAAAGACCTGCCCCAAAGCAGTCAGTTTACACGGGCTTGGCACTCTGCCCTCAAGACTGCCCCCTTCAGTCCTACGTTCCTCCTTCTCCCCAAGCACATCCCTATGGGAGAAAAGGCGGCAGCATTCTCTCCTACCCTCAGGTCCCAGCCCTCCTCTGAGAGCACCGCTTTTCTGCCTCACCTGGAAGGTGTAGAGAACTCCTGCTGGAAAATGTCCTCTAATTTCTCTACTACCTCGTCCGTGCTGAGGGGGATGAGGCTGCCATAAGTTTGAAGGAATTCATCCAAGATGCCTGAGCGGAGGGAAAGAGGAGAGGGTGAGGCCTCCGATTTAGGAGCTGGCTGGGACAAATAGACTGGGTCCTCTAGGGTCCCTTACTCTGCACGCAGGTCACATGCTCCTCCCGCAGGGGGCTGTGCTGGCCGGCTTTCTCCCCGGGCCGCTCTGCCTCTTCTGCGGTGCCCAGATCTGAGCCCTGAAACAGCTCCTGGGCCACATGGTCCCCGATGCTGCACACATTGCTGATGAGGATGCTGGCATCAGGGGGTGCCAGACCCCGCTCCCCTTCTGGCCCGGGGGGTCCCCCAAAGCCATTGGGAAGAGTACAGGAGAGGAGGCCTGCAGGACAGGGGAAACAGGGTGGGGATGAGAAGGCTGCTTGGATCAAAGAACAATGGGGTAAGGTCAAATGATGCACCCAGGCCGTTAAGACAAAAATGAACTAAAATGGGACCGACAGGTACAAACTCTAAGGAGTGGAATCTCAAGCATGAAAGGAGCACGTCTGAGGCTGTAAAGGAACAGAAAAGAAGATGTACTACTAGGGGTGCCTGGATGGCTCAGTGGGTTAAGCTGCTGCCTTCGGCTCAGGTCATGATCTCAGGGTCCTGGGATCGAATCCCGCATTGGGCTCTCTGCTCAGCGGGGAGCCTGCTTCCTCCCCTCTCTCTCTCTCTGCCTGCCTCTCTGCCTACTTGTGATTTCTCTCTGTCAAATAAATAAATAAAATCTTAAAAAAAAAAAAAAAAAAAAGAAGATGTACTACTCGCAGGGCAGAAGCAAGATGACTAAGATTCAACAAGATCTAAACTTCGGAGGTATTTACCACCACTATGGACCTGGTGCCTAGTAGGATGCCTGCACATGATCAATAAATACTCCAGCGATTCGTAAAAACACAGCCGGAAATTGTTTGGTTGAGAGTCCCGTCCCCGAAAGAAACATTCTGAGCGAGAGTGTCCCCCACTACAGGTGGCACGGTCCACTACTCAGAGAAATCCCACGCCACCACCGGGAGAGTGGTACCCTTTGCAAACGGACATGCCCCTTTATTCTGAAAGGGCAAATGAAGAGGGATTTCAAGCGTGTAAGGCTGTCTTGGCTTTTGTGAACCGCACGTCCTACCTTTCTCATCCCTACACAGAACACCCACTAGGGGATTCTGTATCCCAGCCTCGACTACCTCCCCAGACTTGGTTACTGCTCAGAGTGGAGCTTAAGACATTTCACAGCTCTTCTGGACACCCCTCACTCTGCCGTCCCACTAGCTTTAGGCCCAAGGGTCGCCACCGCAAGAGGCTCAGGATCCTCCCCAGCCCCTCCCTCCACCCACTCCCACCTTACCAGAGTCAGGGTCCAGAGGAGACTTTGGAGTCCACCGTAATCCATCTTCCTCCACTGGGGGCCCAGAGGACATCGGTGGAGACCCTCTCACCCCATCCTCAGCCATGAGAGCACCTAGCAGACCCAGCCGGGGTGGAGGTGGCCCCCGTGGGGAGTCAAAACGACAGCAGGGGGATGGCACCTGCGGTGTCGCACCCCCTTCCTGGGGTGAAAGATGGTTCTTGGGGTGTGCGAGGCTCCGCCGCCGGCCCCGGTGGCGCCGCCAAAACTTCCAGTGGAATGTCAGCGAGGTGCTTTTTGAGTACAGCAGCATCCGGAAGGCTCTCATGGCTCGGCGGCGGCGCTGGGAGCAGGTTTTTCGATGAGTAGGGCGGGGAGGACGAGGCCGCTGGGAAGCTCCCAGCTGACCCCATCTGGGGGGCAGCCTCCAAGCTGCCACTTCCTCTTCCTCATCTTCATCCTCATCCTCCTCTTCTTCTTCCTCCTCTTCACTAGCTGAGGCATCAAAAGAGGGCCGAGGGACAGGGAGGCGTCTGGCTGGCGCTGTGGTCCCTGACCCAGGATCTGGCCCAAACCCTCCACCTGATTTGAGTCGGGGTTTGGGGGGTGGGGGCCAACGCACACGCTCCCGCCTGGGACTTGAGTAAGCTGGGGCTATGCCAGGACCAGGAGGCTCAGGCCCCCAAGACCCGGTCCCTTGTATAGTCTCTTTCATCTTCCAGTAGCCCTGTAAAACAATGGTCAGAGTGTCAGGATCCATACACCCTGAACCCCAAGATCTTGCCTCTCTTCCTCAGCGCGCCATCACTGGAATCAGATGCGAACAATCTAAGGAGAGAGGAAAAAACCGCTAAACTCCTACAGACTGCCGATCTGTTCGGTTAACACGGTCCACAAGGAGCCTGTTAGAGTCTGTGTCATCATCCGTCCCCCAGCCAGACAGAAGCAAAGAGACTATGGCTAACCAGCAAGCGTCTGAAAGCTTATTTCTGAGATCCCCAGCTTAAACCTAGTATTTCCAGACTCTACTTCTTTACTTAAGACCACCAAGAGTATCCTAATTGAGCACCTAACGAGGGGCATAGCTCAGCCGGAGAACCCTGAGGTGATACAGAGACAACCAAGGAGGACACAACTTCCACAAGGAAACCGTGGTCTGGAGTGGGAAGAGAGTTCTCTATCACTTCGGAATGAATGGGGGGCTGGGGCGGGGAGGGGATGGGCATGCTCAGGTCGAATCAGGAGGTCTCAGGAGGGAATGGGGATCCCAGGGCTATGGCTCAGGAGTAAAATCTAACGAAAACGGAAGAATGTTCAAGGAAACTGAAAGAGAACCCGATCAGTGCTTAGGCGGCCGAATCAGGGCGCCGGGACAGAACTGAGCCGCGTGAGCTGGTTGGCCCAGCCCCCTCTCCGGCTCCGTTCCCGGGGGCCAGAATGCGTCCCACGCCGGTTCGGTCCTCCAAGCTCAGGACAGTTCGGCGCCCGAGGGCCTTAAGAAGCCCCTTCGAGGACCTCCTGGGCCCCCGTTAGGTGGGAATGAGGTCCCGAATTGGGAGAGGCCGCGGCAGAGCTGGGGGAAGGGTAGGGGGCGTCCTCACCGGGAGCAGGGAAGCCGGGCGGACGGGCCCGAGGGCGGGCGTCTCCGGCCTCAAGCTTCCCGGCTCATCTCTTCGGCGACGGTGGCGGCCCCGCCACTCCTGCTGTCTTCAGGCGCAGCCCTCTCAATTCAGGATTCCAACGCTCCTGGGCCGCGCGCCGCGCCGCCGAGCCGCCCCGCCGCGGCCGCCTCCTGCTCTGCTTCAGCCTCCACCTCTACCACCTCCCCCTCCCCCTCCTCCTCCTCCTCCTCCTCCTCCTCCTCCTTCCCTTCCCGCGAGCCCCAGGCCCACCGGCGCTGGCGGCGCACGATTTGTGCGTCACACCCGGCGAACAGCGCCGGCGCGGCCAGCACGCGCCTAGTCCCGCCTACCCGAGAGCGTGGACACCACGGGATCGGCCCCGCCCCCGAGCCCCGTGCGGCGCGGCGCCTGCGCACGCCAGCTGCTCCCGGCCGCGCGCGGCGAGCTCACTTCTCTCGCGTTTGCGCCTGCGTGTCCCCCCCCCCCCCCCCGCGCCCAGCCCCGACCCCACCGCCGCTGCGTGTCCCGCTGCTGAGCGCCTGAGGGCCCGAATCCCGGGGCGGCGGAATCTGGGTCCCGGGGGTCGCGCCGGGGAGCGAGCCGGGAGGGCGGGGAGATCCCGGGGCTAGGCAGGGGCGCGAGGGGGGTGGAAGCCGTATATTCTCTTTTATTGAAGTGTGAGCGGGTCTGGAGCAGGAAGGAGAGCCCAGGGGAGTGAAGGCGGGCCGGTGTGGGGCGCACGGTTTACCCAAGGCTTCGCGGACACCGTCCCAGCTCGGAGGGCGAGCAGGAAGGGCGGAACCTGGCGCCCGAGCAGTAACGTGGCCGCAAAGGGTACCCCTGCGGACGGCTGCAAAATACACCCCCCGAGACAGTGCTGGGAACCGAGGGCCCAGTTGCTGGGGAGAGAAGTGGGAGCGAGGCTCTCGGCGGAGCGAGGAGGCAGCGGGTGGCACAGAGGGGGTGTGGCACGGGGAACCGCGAGTCCGCGAGCGGAGGGAGGCGCCGCAGATCGTGCCGGCGCGGGCCGGTTCTCCCGAGCGGCCGCTAGGTGGGGGTGCTGTGCTGGAAGCGGTCCAGCGGGCCCCGCGGGAGGCTGCCCGAGGCCGGCACGGCCCCCTGCCCGCGGGAGTGTGGGGCTGCACGGCGAACAAAAGCACGGTATCACACCTCTTTAATAGCCACGGAATCAAAGTCTACGGGTTGGGGGTGGGACAGGAAGAGGAGGGGGCGGAGATCGGTGACCGTCAAACCCAGGAGAGGCCGCTGCCCCTATTCTCTCTCGGCTGTCTCCAGTTCGCGCCCACCGTCATCTTCCGAGCTCAAAACCACCGTCCGTATTGTAATCACAGTTTCACAAGCCCCAGGAAGGTTCCGTGCGGAGACAGGCTGAGCTTTGCCCTTCCCCGGGGTATTGTGACACTCAGAGCATCCCCTTGGTGCAGATGGAAGACACCTGAGACACGGGAGAGGATTCACACTCGTGGAGCCCGGTCCGCAGATTCTCCCCCGCCTCCCCTCCCTCCTCGGCTCGGCCTTCCTCCTGCTTCCTGGCCTGCATCCCTCCCCCAGATCCACCTGTCCGCCCAGGCTTCCGCCTGTCCCCGCCCCTCCCCAGGGGTCAGAGATACCCTGCTGTTCTCACACCCGCCCTCGCTGCCCACGGGGCTCTCACCTGCGCTGTAGCAGCTGTTGTAGGCCCAGTCCGGGTTGGAGGGCATGCTTCGGACACATCGGAAGAGAGTCTCCTGCCTTCCCTGGCCCTCCCGAGACACCACCTGACCCATGGTGAAAGTCACATCATGGAACAGGACCTGACCAGGAATGGAGGAGAAGCTGAAGGAAGTGAGAAAGCCTGGCTCAGGGCTGGGAGGCCTCCGGAGCCCGGACGAGGGAGCCAAGGAAGGAGGGAGGGTCTCTTAAGTTTGGTACGAACAGCGGCGTTGGGAGCGTTTCAGTACCAGGGCATCCACCCCGCTGGGAGAACAGACATCTCGGCCCCCAGACATGGCTTGGGGTATCTGTGGGATTACCTGACTGTACAGCAGATAAACTCCAGCGTCCCAGACTCGCACAACATATCCTTGGGCCTCCAGACCTCTCCCACGCTTAAGGGCCGGTTGCCACATCACCTCTGTCACGTCGGAGTCCTCTGGAGGTGAGGAGTGTGGCCATCAGGACGTCTGGGCATTCTCAGAGACTTTTCACCTCTGAATTCGCTTGGGGCCGGCTGCCAGCCCCAAAGCTCCCTGACCTTGGCCCTCCCCCTGAGCCATTATTTAAAGTTAGTGCTCACCCTTGGAGGTGATGTTGATGGGAACCAGGTGCAGAACGGAGTGCTTCTCTGGGGAGAGGAGGAGGAGAGCTAAGCGGTGCCCACCTGTCCCTTCCCCTCTTGCCTTGGCTCCAGATCCCTCTGCGGCTTGATACCCCCACCCCTGCCCCACCCCACCCCGGAGGCCTCCTCACTCTTCTGCTTATGCTTATGCATGAGCGCTGCTCTCTTCCTCCGGGATCTCTCCCCATTCTCCCAGGCTTCCAGGGCGTTGGGGCTCTACTCATGGAAAGAGGGTCAGGGTTAGGCTAAGAAGCAAGGGTCCCGTGACAGCTTTTCCTCCCAGCCACTCCTGCCACGCTCTCCCCCTACCCCCACCAACCAAGCCCCAGGAGTGCCACACATCACTCATGCACTTTTCCCCAGCGACCTGATTCTTGGTGCTGGCTGTCCTCCAGGATCTGGTAGGTACGAGAAGTATTAATCTTTAACAATTTCCTTTCCTGGAATGGCTGCTGCCTTGACCTCCAAACCTGGGACCCTCTCTTGCACCTCCTCAAAACTTTACAGACCGCAGAGCTAGACCCAGGAGGCCCCGAGTTGGCCCTGGCACCCGTCCTCTTCTCACCGCCCCCTGCTCCCCTCACTCACCTGCTCCCGGAGGCTCAGCCACGGATGCCCCTCCTCCTTCTCGGAAGGCCCTCCGGCCCTCTGCAACCGCGCCACCTCTCTCCTTAGACTTTGCAGCTCTGTTTGTTGGGTCAGCAGAGCCACGGCACAAGCCACGGCCCCCAGAGCTGCCCCCCAACTCAACCAGAGGGCGACTGAGAGTGCTGGCTCTCTGGCCGAGCCCCCCATGTCTCCCGGGGGCCCTTTGGGGGCTAGCAAGGAAGGAGATGAGGCTGGCATGAGCCGGGGACCCCGCCGGAGGCTGCGGCCTCTGGAGTGGGGTGGCCGGGAGGTGGTGGGGAGGGTGGGGGTACAGAAGGGAAGAAGAGTGTTACGCAAGGGAGAAGTAAAAAGGAACTTGAGAATAAAAAAAGGAGGAGGAGAGCCAGTAAGGGGCACTGTTGGCGCTCCTGGAACCCCGCCGTGGGGCCGGTGGTGTCTCAGGACGCCCCCTCCGGACCGACACACACACACACCCCCTCCTCCAGCCTCGGGAAAACTTGGTGCCAGTCTCACTAGGAAGGACAGGACTGCCAGTGACACCCAGAAGGAGCGGCCGAGCTCAGGAACCCTGGGACGGCCCCAGCAGTGGGGGAGGGAAGGGTGGCTGGCTCCGGGCCATGGTGCCAAGAGCAGGGATGGAGAGGCAAGCTGGGCAGTCTCGGGGGTCCGGGGTGAGGGGGCGAAGACCCTCCAACTCAGCCAGAGGGAAGACCTCTGGGAATGACGAGGTGGAAAAGGAGGGACAGGGGGTAGATGGGAAGGAGAACTAGGGTCGCAGAAGCAAGAAACTGGCTGAGTTCTGGGGTTAAGGCCAGGCCGGGTGTGTTGGAATGAGGCCGGCACTACTCCCTGTGCTGAACTTGGCAAGGAGAACTTCCTGTTTCCCGAGAAGAGCTCTTACATAAGGGGCCTGGTCACAGAGAGAGGGAGACAGCCCCAAGCACCCTACCACTGTCAGATTCCTCTCCTGGACCCAGGGGCCCAGGTTCGCATGTTCCCGGGCCCCGGCGTCCTGCTTCCTGACCCTGAGCTCCCTTTCGGGCCTGCTCCCACCCCACATCCCAGCCAGGGCTTGTGCCAGCACCCGCTTAACATCCCAAGGCTGCCAAGAGGAAGGGCCCTGCTCCTCCCTCCTCCCGGCCAGGGATTACCCACAGGAGGAAGCCCGCCTCCTAGGTAAATGAGGCAGCTTCTGCTGGACCTTGGGCAGACATTGATTTTTTTCCTGGCACTTTGCCTTTCCACTCTCTGCTCATGCCTCAGGGGTCAGAAGCAGGCTGGTCCCCACTCCCGAACCCATACGTTGCCCCAGCATGCCAGCCGTCCCGCACCCCACTCTGGGATGCCCGCACCCCCTTCCTGGGGCCCTCCGCCACCCTGAGAAATGCCCCCTAAGCCCCAAGGAAGAGAGAGACCGTGGTTTATTGTCTTTAATATCCACTTATGCACATTTTGTCACAATAATAATAAAAATAATATCTGTTTTTAAAAATCCACAGGGAATTATCAGGGAAGGAGCTTGTCTTGCTCTCAGCCCTTGCGTTTGGGAATTCCCGGCCTAGTCCCCGGGCTCCCTCCTGTCCAGCCGCAATTAGTGCCTGAAGTTGGGGGTGGGGGTTGGGGACCCATCCTCACCCAGAGTAGAGTAGACACAGTGTCCAGGGGCGGCTGTGGCCAGGGCAGGGAGTCAGGAGATACATGGGGGTATTGAATGACCAGGGATTCAGGAGCTAGTGAGGTCGGGGGTGGGGGTGGGGGGGCTGTCAGAGGAGGAGGGGATCTCTATGTGGGGCGGAAAGGAAATGAGCAAGTCCAAGCAGCCCGCAGAGGGCGGGTAGGTAGGGGGGCGGGGGGGATCAGTGGAGGGGGGCACTGAGAGCCACGGTGGGGGCCCCACCAGGGCCCCTCAGTGCACCTGGAAGAGTCCAAAGTAGGTGAGGAAGGGGGCGGCCTTGAGATGGGCCCAGGGGAGGGTGCGGATCCGCAAGGAGGACCCGGGCCGCAGAGGCAGCAGCCCAGACACCTGGCAGAGGCGGAGCTGGGGCCCCAGGGAGCTGGCGGCTGTAGCCGAGAACTCCTCCAGGCAGCGCAGGGCCAGCGCCTCATCCACCAGCAAGTCCAGCTTCAGGTAGACCGCCTTCCCCTCGTCGAAGTGCACCTGCCGGCCGGGCGCAGGAGGCAGAGTCCAAGCCCTCGCTGGCCAAGGCTCGGTTTCCTGCAAGCCCCCCGGGGAGCCCAATGGTCCCAGCCCTGACCCACCACCTCCTCTGGCGGCCCCCCCCCCCCCCCCCCCCCCCCCCCCCCCCCCCCCCCCCCCCCCCCGTCCCAGGGGCTCTGCGGCCTCGGGTGGGGCTTACCTGGCAGTACAGGTAATACAGCCCGGCCCGCACCACGAGGAACTCCCCGCTCTGGCGGTCATAGCGCAGCGGGTTGGAGCTGTTGATTCTGGCCTCCTCCCAGCCGCTCACGGTCCCGTCCACACCTGCAGGGGGTGATCAGAGATCAGGACTTCCTCAGGATCCCAGGCACCCGGTGAGGACCAAAGACTCGGGGCCCCCCTTTACCCAGGGGATGAAGAGCTGGCGCGAGGCTGGGGAGCCCGTGGTGCCCGAGCAAGTGCGTGAAGACGTGAGACGTTTACCGGTGTCTGCGACCAGGGCAGCTTGAGAAGCAAGGTGTCACTCGCCCCGTCCAGGGACAAGAGCCAGATGGAAGGAGAAGTGCTGGGGGCTTTGATATTTTGTGCCTCTGCTGTCCGCCTCTTTTAAGAACGTCCGCATACCGTCCTCAAATCAGACGGGGCTGGGATTACGAGCATTAAATATAAAAAAATGGTACCCAAATGTCCGCTGAGCGATGCGCAGACAAGGAAACGGTGGGACAGCCCCACACTAGGATATTATGCAGCCGTAAAAAAGAAAACCGCTTCCTGGTGGGCAAACCAAAAGCATTGTGCTAAGTGAAAGACGCCAGTCCCCAAAGGACCACACGTTGTAAGATTCCTAGGAAATTTCCAGGTGAATACCTAAAGACAAAGTAGGTCGGTGGTTTCTTAGAGCTGGGGGGCGGTGCTGGGAGAAACAGGGGTGCTGGCTAACAGGCACAGGGTGTCTTGTGCTGATGTCTGCAGCTGTGTGAACTAAAGTCTAGACATCACCGAATGGCACCCTCGAAGCGGGTGAACTGTACGTAAGGTGTAGCTTGATAAAACCATAGCGAAAAATGAAACAACCCAGAGCTCAGGTCATGGCCAAGAAGATGAGTAACAAGACAATGGCCAGGAGCTCAGGTGGCTTCCTGGGTCCCCCTTGGTCTATCACAGGAGTCCCGCTGTCTTCCTGCCCTCACTTGGCCTGCCCCCCACACCCCTGCAGATATGGAGATCCCAACCCCGCCGACAGCCCTTCATTCCCTGGCCCCCCAATTCGAAGCGGCCAGTCCCAGCCCTCCTCTCCTGTCTTCCCCTGGCCACCCTGTTTCCTTCACACCTGTCCCCAACACCGGCAATCATCCGGGTTATTTACGCAGGTGCAAGTGTGGGGTCCGACCACGGTCTCATTCACCACTGTGGCGTGGCACGCAGTGCCGGGACTCCTCTGAGTGGGCGCCCCGCAAACATTGGTGGGAGGCCAGAGGGAGTTGGCCGACGGGGCCCATGCCTCTGGCTTTTTGCAGGATCCACTGCCGCTCTCCTGGGCAGCTGCCTTCCCCAGCCCTTCCTCATCCCCACCCATCTGAGTCCCTACAAGTCTTCCTACAAGTTCTGCCACCTGCATGGCAGGGGGGGACCCCGTCTCCCTCCCCGGCCCAGCCACTGCCATTCCCGCTGGGATTCTTCTCAGCCTCCCTCCTCAGCGGACTACCCCCTGCACCTTTTTGCTGGCTCCTACACAGGACTGCACAGTGAGGTTTCTAAAACGCAGATGGCAGCCTGCCTCTGCCTGCCGTGACCTCAGAATGACTTCCAGACTCACTCTGTGGCCTGGCTCCCTGTTCTCCCCCAGCTCAGGGCTTTGGCATCAGTGGGTCCCTCTTCCCAGAAGGTCCTTGAGCCCTTGTCTACCTTACACTCGTGCTTTGAGCCCCCCCCCCTTCTTGGGGAAGGAGGCCCTGACTCCACCATAGAGTTTTCTTCCTCTAGGCCACCACACATTTCTGGCTGCTCTCCTTCTTGTCCTTGTCACAGTGTACTGTAATTGCCAAATGTACAGGCTCGTCTCCTCTCCCAGATGGTCACTGTTTGAGACGAGGTCTGGGTGGTGGTGCCTGCGGGCCCCGAGCCCCGTCCTTTAAACAGCAGGCTCCCGGCACGTGTGTGTTCAGGCAGCAGAGGAATGAATGTCCGGGTTACTCGACTCATCTGGAGGGCAGGAGGGCTGGCCTGGGGCGTGCAGAGCAGGGGAAAGAGGGAGGACACTCCCCACTGTGGAAGCAGCTGAAGGAAAGGCTGGTGGAGGCTGAAGGGCATGATGTGCCTGGGACCGCCGTGTCCCTCCATGTCACAATCACAGACCCCAAACGCACATTCTTTACTGCCCCGCAGCCTTCCTGTACTTGCCCTCTGACCCTGCTCTAGCACTCATGGAGGCAGGGACTTTGTACCCCTTCTCCTCGCATCTCTGCCCATCTTCCTCATTCTCTGAAGGATCCAGAAGTCATCAGACAAGGGCCCCCGCACCTCCTCCTGATCAGAGCCCAAAACAGACCTGTGCTCACATTCTCCACTGACCCTCTCGTGATGACGGGTGTTGCGTCTCTCCCTTCGTTCTGGAACTCACCCCTTGCCTCCTTCCTGGACATCGACGTACAGGTCCCACCTACCCACCCCTGCGCCAAGCATGGGCAGGTCCACACACAAGTACATTCTAGGGACCTTCAAATCCTGGACCCACCGAGTATGGTCATGGCCTTGGGCAGGTTAAGTAACTTGCGTCTTTAAAACGGAGCTGATCAGAGTATCTTCCTTTTAGGACTGTTGGGAGGTCTAGATGAATGCGACATTCAGTAAATGTTAGCTAAGATCCCTATTTTTCCTCCATCCACATTTCCCTCCAACCACCGGCCCATTGTTCCGCTCATCACAGAGAAACTTCTGGAAAGGGCTGTCCCTGTCTCCAATTCCTCTTTCCCATTCCTCCTCACCCCAACCACACTGGCTTCTATCCTAACTGCACCACTGAAACAGGCTTGGCCAAGGTCACCAGCTGCCTTTTAAGGTTACCAAACCCCCACAGTCAAATCATGTGACCCGTCAGCAGCATTCGGTGCAGACAGCCACACCCTCGCTGGTGAGACCACATCTTCTCGCAGATCACAGGACACTGTCCTCCCCGGCTTTCTTCCCGTCTCCGCTGGGCTCTCCTCTTCTACTCCGCTCCGGGATGCCTTGGAGCCCCAGGGCCTCACTCTTGGGGTCCCTCTTCCCCCCAGTGCCTCATCCAACCCTGGAGGTCTGAACAGCACCCGGATGGCCGTGGGTCCCGACCCAGCCTCAGCCAGCTGACTCTGTCCAGCCATCTGTCCACGGAGCTCACTCATTTATTATCACTTCTCCATTTGTTCAGTAGGAGATCTGAAATCCCATTCTTAATCCACATACCTCCCAACCTATTTCTTCCCTCCATAAATGGCATCATTATGCCCAAGGATGCCCAAGTTAAAAATCTAGAAGTCACTTTTAATTCCCTCCCTTCCCCTGCACATCCAACCCATAAGTGAGCCCAACCTTCTAGCCACACGCGGAATCCATCTACTTGGCTCTGTCTCGACTGCCAGGGCCCTAGACCAAGCCAGCCTCCCGTCTTGCCTCATGGCCTGTCCCACGGAAGGACATTTCAGGTGAGGGCACAGTGTGTGCAGGGAAAAGGGGCTGAGACCAGACCACAGAGAGAATGCAGGCAGGCAGAGAAGCAATGGAATAAGGACAGTGAGTTTGCAGAACCTTAGCTGGACAACATAGTGGGGGACAGAGCAAAGGGACGGGGAAGGGGCTAGAGACTGGGTTTGAGGTTCTGAGGTCACGGTGTTGAGATGGGAGGTGGGGCAGGGATGGAAAAGGAGCCCAGTAGAAACATTCTAAGAAAAATGGTCAGAGTGTGAGGACGCACAGAATCCATGGCAGGGCATGAGTCTGGGAAGAAGAGGTAAGAATCAGATGTGTTTCCTGCACAAGCATGAGGGCTGGTGGCTGGGTGTGGGGAGCCCTGGGTCCTCATGCCTGGATCAAGGCAGAGACCAGGTCTGGGAACTGAGAGAAGCAAGCCCTGCAGATTTTCTCAAACTGGCTTCTGGGGCTCCCAGGCTGAAGGCAGGGAGGGCACTAGGAAGCGAAAGGTTCTGAGGGGCGGCTCTGCCAGGAGGCCAGTGCTGTGGGGGTCAGGGGTGGGAATGGGGTCTCACCGGCCTGTGCGCCGTCCTGTCCCGGTCGTGGGTGAACTGAAAGGCATGGGAAAGTGCTGTTAGACCTGCCCTGTCCCTCTACTGCCCCAGCTCCCTGGGTATATCTCACCCATCACCCACCTTCATAGTGTGCGGCCACTGCTCTGCGACCCCGCGTTTTCCGGCCTTTAGGTGCTGAGAATTAAGGGAGGAGAGATGCGGAATATAGCACGCCCTGACTCTGGGCTCCGGAGACACTTCCCAGTCCTGCCTTGCTCTCAGAGCCCCCGCATCCTTATTCTTGTCCAGGCTCCTGGCCTCAGAGCCTCAGGCCATACCTCCCTCCATAAGGAGACCAACTGCATTGTTTATCACCCAAACTGGGTTGTTTCTGAGAGCAAAACGGTTGCAATTAGTAATATCAGGGAGATAACCGTCAGCAGCCGGGACAGCCCCACGCAAACCTGGACACAGGCTCACCTGGTCATTCCATTCACGAGTCTCTTTGCTTCCTGGGACCCCGCCTCTACCTCCCCAACCTTGTCTCCATCAGGACCCTAGGGGTCCTCCTAATCCTGGGCCAGCCCCTCCTTCACATCCAGCATAAGGTAAGTGAGACTCAGTCCATGGGATGGGAGGGGCTTCAGAGAGAACCATCAGCTGCGGGACTCTGACCTCTGCCCCCACCAACACCCCATCTGTGCCTCAGTTTCCCAATCCCCACCGTAAGTGAGGAGAATGGTGTTGGCTCTGCCCACTCCATGGGACTGTTAGTGTGAACAAAAGCAGTGAGTGCAGAAGCCACTGGCCACTAGGGTTACTCCTGAAGGTGGAAGAAAGGGGTGCTCACCACTTCTGCGAGGCCGAACAAGCCTCTTCAGGAATGGCCCGGGATCCTGGCTTTCCTTTGTCTGGGGATTCAGTTCCTAGGGGCATTAAGGGCAGGACTGAACCCGGGTCTTGCGGGAGGCCACCAAGAGACTAAACCGAGGCCGACAGGGGGTCCCCGTTGGGAGAGGCACCACCAGCCAGCGGCAGGCACGGGAGTCTTGGGGGAGCCGGGTCCTGGGGTCAGGCCCCAGCCTTCACCCCGCGCCCCCAGCGCCCCAGCACACAGACCTGGCATAGACCCTAAGGCGCCCACACCCCGTTGGCGTGCACGGTGGGCGCACACCCCTCAGGCATCGCCAGCATCCCTCCTCCGCGACAGGCTCCCCCCATCCCATACCCCTACCTCGCCCCCAGCCAATAAACACTGCGGACTCAGGTGACACAAACCCCTTTCACGCGGCGGCACCCTCCCCCTCTCCTCCTGTCCCCGACGCCCGCACGGCGGCGCACACCCCCGCACACACGCAGCTGGCACCGCGAGGGCACATCCCGCGCCCCGGGCTCGCGCACACTCCCCACGCCCCACCGCGCGCGCCCGGCACCCACTGCCACTCACCGGCGGGTCCGGGTCCTCCTCCGCCACCAGCTCCCCCTGGGAAGGCTCCTGCTGGGAAGGAGGCAGCGTCACCCCGTCCCTCTCCACCTGACATCGCACCCTCCACCCATCTTCCTGGCCCCGTGCCCTCCGCCCACCCGGCCCGGTCCGCCGCGCCGCAGACTCGGCTCCCGGCCGGCCGCGGGAGGGCTGCGCCGCGGGGCCTCACCTGGGCGGGCGGCGGTGCCCGGCTGCCCAGGCTGGCGGCGGCCAGCAGGAGGCCGAGGCAGGCCAGCGCCAGGCCCAGGCCCAGCGCGAGCGGCGCCAGCAGGGCGGTGCCCGGCTCCCCCCGGCGCCCCCTCCGCCTCTGGCTCCGACGGGCGGCCATGGGGGCGGGGGGCTGTGCCTGCCTCGCCGCGCCCCCCCCCCCCC
>NC_081572.1:57962023-57964363 GCF_022355385.1 Mustela nigripes
TGCCTCTCTGCCTACTTGTGATCTCTCTCTCTGTCAAATGAATAAATTAAAAAAATCTTAAAAATAAAAAGAACCAAAATTACTAGCTTTTTCACCAACCACACTGAATTTTTTTTAATTTTATTTATTCCTTTGACAGAGACAGATCAGAAGTAGGCAGAGAGGAAGGCAGAGAGAGTAGGAAGCAGGCTCCCTGCCAAGCAGAGAACCCGATGCGGGACTCGATCCCAGGACCCTGGGATCATGACTTGAGCTGAAGGCAGAGGCTTTAACTCACTGAGCCACCCAGGTGCCCCAACCACACTGCATCTTGGAGAGAAATACCTGCCGTTTCCGAACGAGGGCGTCATCCACCTCCATTTTGACCTTGAACTTTCCAGCCCAACTCTTAATCCGGCAAAAGACCTTGGGGCCAAAGCATCCCCAGGACGGAACTGAAATTATCCTTCCAGCAATAAGGGCTGCCGGAAGCCCACCAGACCCCACCTATGAGTGGCCCCTGATAGTAATCGACCTCTTTTAGGGCAGTCAGGGGTGCCTGTGAAATGTCACACATATTACCAAGGGGAGTGGGTGGAGAGGGGGTGCAAGGTGCCAGCCCCTGCTCTGTTCTCAGCCAGCCTCCTGCTCCCTCATCAGACCTTGACCTTCACTGTGGCCTGCACTGCCTGCCAGCACACTGAGACCCCAGCCCCACCTCTTTCTCACCTAATCCTATAGGTATTTTCAAAACCTTTGGGAGACAGTGTTTTGAGACAGGGCTCCCTGTCTTCCTGTCTTCCTGGTGTCCGGCTCATGGAAATCAAGTCTTACTTCCCCACTGCTCGTTTCTCTGCCTTTGGATTTTGTCCGCGGTGAGTGGCCGAACCTGTTCTGTTGGGAACCCCAGAACCCGGTGTTCACACACCCCTGATTCTCTATCTCAGGGTCCTGGAATTAAGTCCTGCATGTGCTCTCTGCTGGGCAGGGAGCCTGCTTCCTCCTCTCTGTCTCTCTGCCTACTTGTGATCTTTGTCTGACGAATAAATCAATCTTTTACTAAATAAATAAATTAATTAAATAAAATAAATAATTAAAAAACCCCAAATACATGTTTTTTAAAGATTTTATTTATTTATTTGACAGAGAGACTTGAGAGCAGGAGTGGGGAGGAGAAGGAAAAGCAGATTCCCTACTGAGCAGGGACCCCAAGGTGGGGCTCGATGTGGGTCTCCTGGCTTCATGACCTGAGCCAAACGCAGACTCTTCACCAACTGAGCCACCAGGCACCCAAAAAACAAAAATACTTACACAAAGACTCATCATGAGGACCAGTGGAAGAGAATGGAGCTGATTAAATGCCTCATGCTTTGTGTTGCAAAGTCGATATTAACTACAGATAATATAGATGGAAATCAAAGAATGCGCATTTTAGCCAGGATTTTGTAAATAACTTCTGCAAGAAATACGAACAGAACCCCTTACCAGGGCCTGCTTCTGGGCTGCAGGGGTGGAGCAGGGTGGGACAGGATGGGAAGGGGTGAGGCAGCCTTGTTTTCCCTGTAAGGGTCTCTGTTCTTCAAGATCTGCTCTCAAGCGAATGCAGCAGTTGAGTTTGTCAAAAGAAAAAAAGAAGCTGGATGACTTGCAGAGGGGAGGGGAGGGGAGGGGAGGGGAGGGGAGAGGAGGGGAGGGGAAGCCTTCAGCCTCCTCCAGGCCTGGGCTCACACCTGCTAGTGGAAAAAAACAAGGACTGGACCCTTGGAGACCTCGTCCTCAGAGCCCTTAACTTTGGCTTGAAAAACTAATTCAGTCCGCTTAACCTTTCTGTTCTTGGTTTGCAGCCAAAATGAAAATTAACTTGCATTTTTTTGGACACCGATTGGAAGCGACTTGGGAAAAGCGGAAAGCGTAGGAAAAATACTGAGAGGAAATCCGCCAGTATGATTTGTTTTCTTCTGCCTTTTTATGCTTTTCTTCTCGAATTTTCTACCATGATAACGAGAGAAAATAAGGCTTTTTTTTTTTGAGGCCCGGTTTGATTCATACCGCTCACGTGCAGAGAAGGATTTCCCATGGTCTGTAAGGGCAGGGGTGCTGGGAAGGCTCCACTGGCGTTCCTGTTTTCAGGGCCTGCAAAACTTTGTTGAATGTTTTTTAAAAAAAAAGACATTAGGGGCGCCTGGGTGGCTCAGTGGGTTAAGCCGCTGCCTTCGGCTCAGGTCATGATCTCAGGGTTCTGGGATCGAGTTCCGCATCAGGCTCTCTGCTCAGCAGGGAGCCTGCTTCCTCTCTCTCTGCCTGCCTCTCAGTGTACTTGTGATTTCTCTCTGTCAAATAAATAAATAAAATCTTAAAAAA
>NC_081572.1:57964463-58008714 GCF_022355385.1 Mustela nigripes
TCAATGGGTTAAGCCGCTGCCTTCGGCTCAGGTCATGATCTCAGGGTTCTGGGATCGAGTTCCGCATCAGGCTCTCTGCTCAGCAGGGAGCCTGCTTCCTCTCTCTCTGCCTGCCTCTCAGTGTACTTGTGATTTCTCTCTGTCAAATAAATAAATAAAATCTTAAAAAAAAAAAAAAAAAAAACATTAGAGGCCCCAAATGGTATTATGTAGAGACTCCAAAGCAGGACTCCATACACCATCTCAGGGCAGTTCAACCTCCCCCAGAAATGTAACCTAGCCCTCCGCCTGGGAGTTTTCGGTCTGCGCTGGAGTGGGCCACCTGGGCTGTCCCCAGCATCCTAGTGAGGATGAGGCCCCGAGCAGGGTAAGACACCTGGCTTCTCCCCTAGAAAGCTGGCCTGCCTGGAACAATCCTTTTCTTTTACTAGTACCTTTCTGGCCCCACTCTCTCCTGTAAGTAAACCCCTTGGAGAGAGTGTCCCTGCTAGATGGGGTGCTCCTGTCCTACTCACGATCCTTGAATAAAGCCAAGGAGAGGGGCGCCTGGCTGGTTCAGTTGGTGGAGCGTGCGACTTTTTTTTTTTTTTTTAAGATTTTATTTATTGGACAGAGAGAGGGGGGGGGAAACAAAGCGGGGGGGGGGGGGGGGAGGCAGAGGGAGCAGTAGACTCCCCGCTGAGCAGGGAGCCTGATGCAGGGATTGATCTCAGGATTCCAGGATCATGCCTTGAGCCAAAGGCAGATGCTCCACTGACTGAAACACCCAGGCATGCAACTCTTGATCCCCGGGTGCTGAGTTTGAGCCCCACAATGGGCAAAGAAAAGTCAACGAGATATTCCAATGTACTTAGTCAAATTTTGTTTTGATGGGAGTTTACACAGACACTCCAGAATTGATCACTGAATTTACCGCAGGACTATCTTCCATGGGAAATGCTTTTTTTAAATATATATTTTTTAAAGATTTTATTTATTTGACAGACAGAGATCAGAGTAGGCAGAGAGGCAGGCAGAGAGAGGGGGGAAGCAGGCTCCCCGCTGAGCAGAGAGCCAGATGTGGGGCTCATCCCAGGGTCCTGGGATTATGACCTGAGCCGAAGGCAGAGGCTTTATTTTTTTTTTTTTAAAGATTTTATTTATTTATTTGACAGGCAGAGATCACAAGTAGGCAGAGAGGAAGGCAGAGAGAGTAGGAAGCAGGCTCCCTGCCAAGCAGAGAACCCGATGCGGGACTCGATCCCAGGACCCTGGGATCATGACCTGAGCTGAAGGCAGAGGCTTTAACCCACTGAGCCACCCAGGCGCCCCATGGGGAATACTTTTTTTTTTAATTTTTTATTTTTAATTTAAAGTCACCTCTTCACCCAAGGCGGGGCTTGAAGCCACAACACCAAGATCAACGCCAAGATCAAGACTCACACACTCCATTCCACCGACAGAGTCGGCCGGGTGCCCCTGGGGCATGGGAATTGCGGCACACAGGTCACCTGCTTTATTAAATGTGTGAAGGACAAACTCCCTTCCCGCATGGGTCCCCTCCTCTGCTGTCAGTGTTTTACTCCCAACACCAGGCATGGGGATTTCCACACGCCAATCCCATGACACCATCTGAGCGCCCCACATCTCAGTCCCCCCGCTCCATGGGGAGGTAGCCAGGATCCTACAGGAGGCCAGGCTCGGTCCTGCAAGGCACCCCCCACCCCGTGCCTCTGCCCGACTATAAGCACAGGCTCCCACGCCTTCCTCCCCAGGTTTGATTAATCTGCTAGAGCCGCTCACAGAACTCCAGACGACAGTGTCCTTACTAAGACTTTAGGACAGAAGGCGACAACCGCAGGCGGCCAGACTGACCGAGTAACTGACACTCACTGGACACTGAGCTCGTCTGCAGCTCCTCTCCCCTCCCTGGAGGCTGGGAGATGGCGCTGAACGTCCCAACCCTCCAATCACAAGGTGGACAACCCAAGCCACCCGCCCCGCTTCAAGAGCCCCTAGAAAGGACCTAATTAACATAATCTCATTAGCATACAGTTGGGTGTGGTTGACGGGCGCCTTTCACCTGGTTCCGGGGATTTCAGGATCCCAGTTGTTCGAGCAAATCCCAGAACAGATGTTCCCATTGTTCTCATCGGCCGGCAGATTCCCAGGGTTTTAGGAACTGGGGGCCAGAAATTGGAACAAAAATGAAACCTATCTTTTTATTATAAATCCCAATCCCGCCGAGGGTCCCGTCGTGTTTTTCTTATGATTAAATTCCTGTTGCACGTTTTTGGCAGGGAAGCCATAGAATCGCTATTGTGTCCTTGCTGGCATCTCAAGGCAGGAGACAGGACAATAATTCATTCCATCACTGGCAACGTTCACCGTGATGCCCTTGGCCAGGCTTCTCTACCCTCAAGTGATGGTTTTGTGACCCACAGTCTGCAGAGAGACATTGTAGAGACCCCGCTCCAGAACCACGTTCTCCAATGAACAACCATTGAAAAAGGCTAGCATTGGTTAACGCTTCTTTCCTGCATCAGCTGTTGCTGTCGGTTTCAAAACAGATGCTTCATTCTGCATTTCTTAACTGCGTTCTACTGGGATTTCCGTTCTCCCCATTTATTACTTTTTTTTTTTTAGTACACCCAGGCACTCCTTATGTATGTATTTTTTTAATGTAAAATAATCCATTAAGTCATTATCCATTTTAATACTTAAATGGTTCCAAATTTATCCAGCGGGAAACTTTTCCATCTGGTTCCTGGGTTTCTGAGCTCTTTTTTTCCCCACTTCCTGCCTTCCTCCTCCTCCTCCTCCCCTGTCTCTGCGTATGTCTGTCTCTCCGTCACAATAAGATGTTCCAGGCATACTCTGTCCTTCCTTAGCAGCAGCCCTAGGATCAGCAACCATTTCTGCAAGGAACTCTGTTTCTTGTCTTTCTTGTCACAGACAAGGGTATTGGGAAGCCAAAGTCACAGGAGAACCCTATACTCCTGGAAATGGTGCTGATTCTCAGGCCCTTTGTCAGAGATAGGATATGTAAATATTACAGAATAAATTTGTAATGTTACTTCTCATTCTGGTCCGACACCCCAAGGTTCATTCTCATCTCCCCGTGCCCCCCACTCCTACATCTGTATCCCCGCCCCCTGTCTTCTTGTTCACGACAGTTTCCCTCCTGGCCTTGACCATAATTTATATCTGTTGCCTGTGTCCCCTCGCTGGGGTAAAATTCCCCGAGTGTGGAGGCTAAGCCCGCCTATTGTATGTCCAGTGGCCTGCTTGGTGCCGGGCACACAGTAGGCACTTCGTTTATTTGATGAATGAATGGCTTCTTTTCCTTGGTTGGTTCCAGGAAATCTCCCAAGGGAGCTTTCAGGGTCTCTGCCCGGCTCTCCCCAGCGAGGGCCTCCCTCTGCATCCTCGCTACCCCAAGCTCACCCTGACCATCATCAAGTCCCCTCAGGTCACTCGACTCTTCCATTGTCAGTTTCATAGGTGTAGGAACTGTGACTCACTTACCTTTGTTTCCCAGAACCTGGCTAATGCCTTAGGGAAAGCAGGCACTCTGTAAACATTTCTTTTTTTTTTTTTTTTTTTAAGATTTTATTTATTTATTTGACAGAGATCACAGAGATCACAGTGGGCAGAGAGGCAGGCAGGGGGTGGGGAAAGCAGGCTCCCTACTGAGCAGAGAACCCGATGCTCGATCCCAGGACCTTGGGATCATGACCTGAGCTGAAGGCAGAGGCTTTTTTTTTTTTTTTTTTAAATATACTATAATCGTGTTGTAACAGCAACACATTATAGGTTTTGGTTTTTTTAAAAGATTTTATTTATTTATTTGACAGACAGAGATCACAAGTAGGCAGAGAGGCAGACAGAGAGAGACAGAGAGAGGAAGAAGCAGGCTCCCTGCTGAGCAGAGAGCCCGATGCGGGGCTCGATCCCAGGACCCACGGATCATGACCAGAGCCGAAGGCAGAGGCTTTAACCCACTGAGCCACCCAGGCACCCCTCTCTAAACATTTCTTGCCTCAAGGAATGATTTTGCTCCAATGCCACAATCCGGAAGCAGAGGCACCAGAATGCAAACCTGAATTCTAAACCAGAATTCAGACCTCCCCCCACCCCCGCGCCATGTTCTATTACTTTCTAGAAGACTGGGAAGCGGAGCTAGCTGGGAAGACCAGGGAGGGTTTGGTAAACAGGGAGGAGGGGTCAGCATGTCAAGGCTCCATGGACATTCACCAGCCTGACCCTCACCTGCTGCTTTGCCCCTGAACCTTTCTATTTCTGAGACCCCTGGGGCACAAGATTTTTACTTTAATCCCAGCTCTCCATCCATTTCATACCTGCCCTGAACAAAGACTCAGCCCAGATGGTAATTGAGTGTCAGGAGCAGTCCAGACCCTCAGATGGGGTAGGCACTGGACCCCCCCGCCTCGCGCCACTGGTTCTCTGTCCCCAAGCTCACACCTGGGTGTGTTGACCCCCGGCCCTTGGCACCTGCCTCCACCTGGGCCCTGAGCTGCAGCTTGATTCAGGTCTAGCTTGGCTGTGACGGGCCAGCCTCCCTTTAAGTAGGAGAGAATGTTGTATAAGCAAACACACATCCTGATACTTTTGGGGCAGCTGCCTCAAACCCTTCTGGGATGTCAAATGTAAGTGCACAAATTAGTTAAAAAAAAAAAAAAAAGTATCTGCCAGCAGCCACAGCCACTAACCCCTTGGTCAGGAGTGAGCTGGGAAACAGGAAACCTGGCTCTGATCTCCCCTGGTTTCTGGCCTCCGGTGGGCCACCCAGCAATCCCAGTCACAAATGGGAAAACGGAAAACGGGCTGAAAAAAAATCAGACCTGGCTGGTGGCAGGACATTGCGGGAATGCGGAGTCGGGGCCACCGCGTGACCCACTTTAAAGCACTGTGTTTTTTTCATGTTTCCGGCAGAAAAACAGGACAGAACCTAATGCACACATTGCAGCCGTTTAAGAACCAAGCTCTGGGGTGCCTGGGTGGCCCAGTGGGTGAAACCTCTGTCTTTGGCTCAGGTCATGATCCCAGGGTCCTGGGATGGAGCCCCACATCGGGCTCTCTGCTCAGCAGGGAGGCTGCTTGCCCCTCTCTCTCTGCCTGCCCCTCTGCCTACTTATGATCTCTCTCTCTCTCTGTCAAATAAATAAATAGAATCTTTAAAAAAAAAAAAAAAAAAGAACCAAGCCCTAACATACACAGTTAAGAGGAAAACAAAAGTAGGAAACATACAGACATGTCCCGTACCTGCGCAGCTGATGGGTCTGGAAGGAGACGCGAAAAAGTGGTGATAAAGTTCTAGAACCTGGGTGAGGTTCGGTGGGGTGAGGTTGGGAGCCGACGGCTAAAAAAGAATTCTTAAGATGTCTTTGGTGCGAACATGTGGTTTATTGGAGCACGGGGACAGGACCCGTGGGCAGAAAGAGCTGCTGCCCTGGGGATATGAAGAGGGGCTGGTTATATACACAGGAGTTGGGTGGGTGAGGACAAAGGGGTGTTCAGAAGGGCTATTGGGGTAAAGAAGACTGTCAGGATATTGAAGGCCTGGTTACTAACATAAAGACAATTTTACATTCCTGCTATCAAGCGTCCTTGTTAGTGAGATTTGGGTTTAGAAGAAATTTAACTTTATTTACTTTTCCTTCTACCTCAGCCTCCTTCAGTTTTGTTTATGGAGGGGAGGGTGACATTAGGGCTTGGGGAACTGAGTTATGTGCCTCTGGAAATTAGGCTATTGATAAGGTAACTTCTTTGTTGTAAATCTCAAGGACATTTGTAAACCAAGGGAGACTCCTGCCCTGCAGGATTGTGATCTCTGCAAGTTAATTATTTGTTTTTCATTTAGGGCAGTCAGGGGTGCCTGAGGAATGTGACACATATTACCGAGGGGAGTGAGTGGAGAGGGGGTGCAACGTGCTGGCTTTTGCTTTGTCCTCAGCCAGCCTCCTGCTCCCTCATCAGTGGTACCAACAGTTTCTTCGGCGGGAAATGAGTCAGGTACCTGGGGGGTCTGTGGTGAGAGAGAGAACTTTCACCATATACTACCCCCACAAGATCTATTTATTTATTTATTTATTACGGTTATTTTTATTTTTTTTTTAAGATTTTATTTATTTATTTGACAGAGAGAGAGATCACAAGCAGGCAGAGAGTCAGGAAGAGAGAAAGGGGGAAGCAGGCTCCCTGCTGAGCAGAGAGCCCAATGTGGGGCTCAATCCGAGGACCCTGAGATCATGACCTGTGTCAAAGGCAGTGGCTTAATCCACTGAGCCACCCAGATGCTCCCAACGTTGTTTTTTTTTTTTTTTTTTTTTTAAAGATTTTATTTGTTTATTTGACAGACAGAGATCACATGTAGGCAAAGAGGCAGGCAGAAAGGGAGGGGGAAGCAGGGAGCCCGATGTGGGACTTGATCCCAGAACCCTGGGATCATGACCTGAGCTGAAGGCAGATGCTTAACCAACCGAGCCACACAGGTGCCCTATTTATTTATCTTAGAGAGAGAGCACTTGCGGGAGCACGAAGTTGGGGAAGAGCACATGGAGAGAGAGAATCTAAGGTAGATGGTTTAGAATTTACTGAACACAGGGTCTGCTACAGGGCTCGATCTCATGAACCCCGAGATCCCGACCTGAGCCAAAACCAAGAGTCAGACGCTTGACTGACGGAGCCACCCCGGCACCCCTTTTATCTTTTTCTCACATAGGCTCCACACCCAGTGTGGGGCTCGAACTCACAAGCCCCAGACCAAGAGTTGCAGGCTCCCCTGGGCTGGATATTTTTTTTATTTTTTTTATTTTATTTTATTTTATTTATTTTTTTTTTTTAAGATTTTATTTATTTATTTGACAGAGAGAAATCACAAGTAGATGGAGAGGCAGGCAGAGAGAGAGAGAGAGGGAAGCAGGCTCCCTGCTGAGCAGAGAGCCCGATGCGGGACTCGATCCCAGGACCCCGAGATCATGACCTGAGCCGAAGGCAGCGGCTTAACCCACTGAGCCACCCAGGCGCCCCTATTTTTTTTTTTTTTTTTAAAGATTCTATTTATTTATTCGACAGAGAGAGATCACAAGTAGGCAGAGAGGAAGGCAGAGAGAGAGGAGGAGGAAGCAGGCTCCCTGCTGAGCAGAGAGCCCGATGCGGGGCTAGATCCCAGGACCCCGAGATCATGACCTGAGCCGAAGGCAGCGGCTTAACCCACTGAGCCACCCAGGCGCCCTGGATATTTTTTTTAACTCTTGTGTTTTACTCCGTGCTGCATAGTTTTATGTTTCAGCTCAAAGAAAACACCACTTTCCTATTTTATCTTGATGTTTTCCGAGGAAGGCTGGGAGGCAAGGGCTGTTATCTGCATGTTGCAAAATAAAACAATAAAACGAGGCCGAGAAGCTGGGAGCCTTGCCCCAGTCTGCACAGCTGTTCCACTAAGGGGACAGGTTACAAGCAGTCACGAGGGTGACGGCTGACATTTCCCGGGCCTTTGCTGTGTCCCAGGCATCATGCTTGGCACCACATGTCTACAGTCTCGTCTAACCACCAAAGGAGTTTGTTGTAAGGATCCGATTAAACGAAAGTGTAGACAGAGGACTCCTTTGGTGATCCAACGATGCCCATTTTGTAGATGGAAACGGCTGACTCGGCAACAGTTGACTCCTTGGTTTTCTGCACATTTCCCTTACCTTGCTGAGTCAGCTACTCCTGGCTCCTCCCTGAAGCTCGCGGGCAGATTTTAGGGTGCCTCTGAATTAGCCAGAGGGCTTGTTAAAACACCAGCTCCTGCCCATGCCCCCCAGCCTGGAGTTTCTGATTCTGCAGTTCTGGGAAGGAGATTGGGACCTCAGGTCACTCCGGGCAGCTGGTGTGGGCCCATCGCTCTGAGGACGGAGTCCGCTGCCTCCGTTCCCACGGCTTCTGGTCCGCTCAGGCCCTGCTGTGGGGGGGGATCCCCCTGGACCCAGGCTGGGCCCGAAACCGAAGCTTGGCCCTCAGACCAGCAGGCCTTGAAGCCTCCGCCTTATCTGTGGCCCAGCCAACCAAGTTCTTACAATAAAACCCACCCCTGGCATTCACGAGCGCAAAATGAGTTTATTGAGTGTCTGTGAGTCGCTGCTGGAATCAGCAAGGCTGGATAACCAGGGCTGGGTCGAGAACCTGCAGCATGGACAGGGGCCAAAGCTCACCGCTGAGCTGCCCGGGAGAGGACACGCCCACCACAGGCTGCGCGTTGGCGGGGGGGGGGGGGGGGGGGGGGGGGGGGCGCGTGTGCACACACACACACACACACACACACACACACACGCAGCCAGGAAGGCCTGGCCCTGTCTGTCAGCCCTGGGCAGGAGCACAGCTGGCCCCAGGCTGGGTGATGCTGATGCTTCATTGCCCCGCCTCGCTAGCCCTCAAAGTCAAACTCAAGTCCACGGAGCTCAGCCTGGGTCATGCCCCACCCCCCGCCCCCATGGTCAGCTGCCAGGGATGCTGGAAAAGTAGCTCTCTCTCAGCTCCTGAGGCCTCCAAGGGTGGAAACCAAACCTCGGACCGAAATACCCCCTGGCAGAAACCCTCCAGACTCGATGATTAGGTCTTAGGCAGCCAAAGGACCCTAGATGTCGGCCCTGACGGTGGCTTTGTCCTTGGTGTTTGGCAGATGCTGAGACTTGCTTGTATCTTCCATTCTTCAGTCCTGCTTGAGCTAATGAGCCAATGGTTACCGAGGAAGTCTGTTCCTTGCAGAGTGGTGTTATGGAGCCCTCCCCCTGCATGCACGGAGCTGTGCGAGGCAATTTCCAGATGCAGGACTTTTTTTTTTTTTTTTTTTTTTTTTTAAAGTTTATTTATTTGATAGAGACCACCCACAAGTAGGCAGAGAGGCAAGCAGAGAGAGAGAAAAGCAGACCCCCTGCTGAGCAGAGAGCCTGATAGGGGGCTCCCTCCCAGGACCCTGGGATCACGACCTGAGCCGCAGGTGCCCCACAGGAAATTTTTTTAAAGATTATCTATTTATTTGGCAGAGCGAGAAAGAGAACAAGCTGGGGGTGGGTGGGGCAGCGGGCAGAGGGAGAAGGAAAAGCAGGCTCCCCTCTGAGCAGAGAACCTGATGCGGGACTCGATCCCATGACCGTAGGATCATGACCTTAGCCGAAGGCAGACGCTTCACCAATGGAGCCCCCCAAAGCGCCCCCATATACAGGCAATTGTAGTTGGATACAAGGAATATATTCTGAGTTCGGTCTGACCAGGCTCTATTCTGATAAATCCTATCAGGCTTCTCCCTTAAACCGCCACACTGCCGGGAGCTGAAAGGAGGCCTACCCTAGAGCCTTCATGCACCTGCCCAGTGGGCTCCGGGCCCGCTCTGGGGGGCGGGGATGGCAGATGACAAGGACAAAGCCAGCGTGTGTGCATCAGCAAGTACACCTGCATGACCAGCTGTCCCAAACAGGTGCACGCCAGGAAGCTGAGCCGCCCCACTTAGCTCTGCCCCCCACCCCCGGGGCATTCGGAGCCAGAGCCAGGAGCTCAGCAAAAGCTTCAAAGGGCACAGCGCTGAAGGCAGGAGCTCGGTTCTCAGATTTTCAGATTTCAAAGGAGCAGAGGTTTTCATGCTGGCCTCTGACCCTCCAGCCCCTGCCCCACTCACACTGTCCTGCACTGTGCTGCCAAAGAATCTTCCGGAAGCAGCATTTTACCAGGTCACAGGTGGTAGCCCTCGTGGGTTCCCCTCATCCTTCTGCTCAGGCTCATGGGCCCAGTATAAACAGGACCCACCCGTCCTCTGCGGTTTGCTGCAGACTGGCTGGGCACCCACTTAGGTCAGATGGCTTTGCTCTTCCTCGTCTCTGGGGATATGCTGTTCCTTCCAGCCAGAAGTCCTTCCCCAACTTCTTTTCTCTCCTAACCTTTCCTGGCCTTGCGCGCTTAGCTCAGATCTCCCCGCTTTCTGACCGCCCAGATGTTCCTTTCCCCTATGGCTGTCTGTCCCGTTGACTTGACTCTCTCATCCATCCAACACTCAAAGAGAATGTGCGGAAGCTGGAAGTTTCCGCGGGCTGTCATGGGCATTGGTCCTACATCAAGAACCAGAGGCTCCATAAATGCCCACCAAGGTAATACCTCACTACGTTTGTGCCAAGGGCCCTGAAGGGGCATATGTTCCGTGTGGGCTGTAAGAAAATGTCACAGAGCAACGGAGTGCGGCCTCCCAGGAAGGAAATTCATTACACAGCAAAACCAGAGCTGCAACGAGCCAGGAAGAGAGACGTTTCTGAGCATTCCCAGCTACAACTATGAAACTCTTGGAAGAAAGAGCAAGGGAAAAGCTTGGCAATGATTTCTTTTTTTTTTTTTTCTTTTTTTTTTTTTAAAGATTTTATTTATTTATTTGACAGAGAGAGATCACAAGTAGGCAGAGAGGCAGGCAGAGAGAGAGAGGAGGAAGCAGGCTCCCTGCTGAGCAGAGAGCCCGATGTGGGACTCGATCCCAGGACCCTGAGATCATGACCTGAGCCGAAGGCAGCGGCTTAACCCACTGAGCCACCCAGGCGCCCCTTGGCAATGATTTCTAATCGTTAGGAAAATGCAGTGAGATACCACCTCGCCCCCACTAGGAAACCCACAAAAGGCCTGCGGATGACAGGTGTCGGGGGGCCGGGATGCAGAGATGGTGGGACCCTCGTGCACAGCGGGTGGGGATGGAAAATGGAGCAGCTGACAAATTAAAAATAGAATTCTCCTATGATGCAGGCATTCCACTCTTGGGTCTAAACCCCAGAGGATTGCAGGGAGGATCTTGGAGAGACATGCAAACGCCAGCGCTCACAGAAGCAGCATGCCTAAGAGCCAGAAGGAGGGATGCGACCGAGATGTCCATGCATGGGGGGTATGTGTACAAAATGCAGGACATGTACACCACAGAGTATTATTCAGCTTTAAAGAGGAAGGACAAGGTGCCTGGTTGACTCCATCAGTTAAGTGTCTCCTTGATCCCAGGGTCCAGCCCCGCATAAATTCTTTAAAATAATAAAAAATAAAATAATGAAAAATGAAAAGGGAGGACGTTCTGAAACACAGTACAATATGAGTGAGCCCTGGGGACACTGTGCTGAGTGATCAACCTGTCACAAAAAGCACACGTTCTGCGCGATGCCACAGGTGTGAGGTGCCCCCCAGAGTCTGAGCCCGGGAGTGGCGGGTGGACTGGTGGGTGCTAGGGGCTGGGAGGAAGGGGGTGGGGTGGGCCCATGGTGTTTAAGGGGGAGAGAGCTTCGGTGACTGTAAGATGAACCATTCTGGAAACAGATGGCGGGATTGGGGAAAAACAAAACCAAACCCAAAAAACCCCATTAATGATGATAAGTTTCACGTTCTGTGTATTTTTTTTAAATATTTTATTTATTTATTTTATTTATTTGACAGACAGAGATCACAAGTAGGCAGAGAGGCAGTCAGAGAGAGGAGGAAGCAGGCTCCCTGCTGAGCCCTCCCCCTGCATGCAGGGAGCTGTGCGAGGCAATTTCCAGATGCAGGACTTTTTCTTTTTTTTAATTTTTAAAGTTTATTTATTTGATAGAGACCACACACAAGTAGGCAGAGAGGCAAGCAGAGAGAGAAAGAGAAAAGCAGACCCCCTGCTGAGCAGAGAGCCTGATACGGGCTCCCTCCCACGACCCTGAGATCATGACCTGAGCAGAAGGCAGAGGCGCCACCCAGGCGCCTCGGTTCTGTGTATTTCAACCACAATTTAAAAACTTTCAAAACCGATGAGAAATATTGGTTATTGAATTTAATTAAATTAATTAAGTCATTTAATTCTTAAATCACGTATATTTTCGGCAGGTGGGGGCGAGGAGCACGGCCGGGTACGAGGCTCCGCCGAAGGCGGGCGGGGGGCGGGGGGCGGGGCGATGCTGGGGTCGGGGGCGGGACGCGGCGGGAACAGAGGGCGCAGGCGGCCGGGAGGAATTGGAAGAGGGGCTCCCGGCACCAACATCGGGGCGGCCGCAGCCGCGAGTGCGCGGGGACACCGGGACCTCCCGGGCTGGAGACAAAGAGCTCTGCTGGCCCCGCGCCCGCGACACGTCCCCGCAGTGAGGCCTGCCCGCAACCGGGGATTTCGGGCGGGGCCCAGGCTGCGGTGTAAGGGGACAAGGGGGCGAGGTGGGACCCCTGGAAGGGGGCAGCTCTGGGAGCAGCAGGAGGGTGCGGTGGGGGGGGGCGGCATCCAGGCCGCGGGGGAGAAGGTGACGTCGGACTGAGACGGCAGGTGTGTGGGGGGCGGGGGCGGGGGGGGGCGGGGGAATGGGACCCGTGCGAGGTCTTACTTAGTGAACTTGATTTTGTTGTAGTTAAACAGGCAGCTTTCTCCCCTTCTGTTTTACTTGCCAAAGGAATGCGCGCTCTGGGGAAGGAGAGTTAACAGGACAGGGTGGTGGGAACCCTAGGATCTTTAGGAATATTACTATTATTATTAGTTTTTAAGATTTTATTTATTTGACAGAGAGAGAGAGGGAGAGAGCGAGCACAAGCAGGGGGAGGGGCAGGCAGGGGAGAAGCAGGCTCCCCACTGAGCAGGGAGCCCAATGCAGGGGCTGGATCCCAGGACCCTGGTCGCTTAAGGGACGGAGCCTGCCAGGTGCCCTGGATCTTTCATAATGAAGGACATCAGCAGTCCAGGAGGTTGGCACTCGGGACCCCATCTGGGATTCCCGGTGTTGAAGCAGGGTTTTGTCTTTTTGGGCTGTTTGTTTCTCCCCAGGGCGATGTCCTGGCTCAGCCATGTGTGGAAGTGTGGAAGGCAAGGGCAGGCAGGTAGGGTGGGCAGGTAGGATGGAGGTGTGGGGGTGGGAGGGAGGAGTCCCACCTGACAGCTGCTGTTTTATTCTGCGGACTGGCGTGAGGTCCCCAGGAGAGTGGAGTGTAAACAGGAGGCCACCTGCTTGCTGTGGTCCCAGCCTGGGTCCCTGTGGCCCCTGATCCTGCACTGACACTCCAGTCCCCCAGCCTGTACCCCTAAAACATTCTGTCAGACCACATCACTCCCCCAGTCCAAATCCTGCAGGGGTTCTTATTGTCACCAAGAGTGAAGTTCCTGCCCTCACAGCGCCTCCCTGCCATGGGTCAGCTGACCCATTCCCTCCAACCTGGGCTCTTGTCCTCTCCTTCCAGCAGCCAGAGCACTGAGTGCCTCTGCGAGCACCGGGCACACATACCACAGTCCCTTTGCATGGCTTCCCTGCATGAACCCGGAGTTTCTCAAGTTGGCCGGTAATGACTCTTCAGGCCACATGATTCCTTGTTGTGGGCGCTGTCCTCTGCCGTGTAGGACATTAAGAGCCTCTCCCTACTAGACCCTCCCCACCCTTGGTTGTGACAAGCAAAACTCTCTCCAGACATGGGCAAAAGTCTCCTCTCTGGGGTAGGAGGGTGCAATTGGCACCGGCTGAGGACCACTGGCCTGCCGTGAGCTTTCCCTGGCTTCCTCCCTTACTTCTTTCAAGACTTTACTCAAATCAGGGGCACCTGCCTGGCTCAGCATGTTGGGCATGAGACTTTTTTTTTTTTTTAATTTTATTTATTTGACAGAGAGAGATCACAAGTAGATGGAGAGGCAGGCAGAGGGTGGGGTGGGGGGAGCAGACTCCCTGCTGAGCAGAGAACCTGATGCGGGACTCGATCCCAGGACTCTGAGATCATGACCTGAGCCGAAGGCAGCGGCTTAACCCACTGAGCCACCCAGGCGCCCCCCCCCCCTTTTAAAGTAAGCTGTATGCCCAACATGGGGCTTGAACTCACCACTCTTGACCTTGATGCCCTAACTGCTTTGTGTGAGGGTGCCCCACAAACCTGCTTCAGACACCCCAGAAGCTAATGGAGGAGGAGACACTTGGTCACAGTTCCAAGGGTCCCTGACATTCACCACACGCTGGAAAACTCCTCCTGCTCTGTACAGTGGGAGGGCCACGGAGGAATTTCTCAAAGAGTGGGATAAAGAATGACTTCCTCACTAGGCTTTGGACAGCAAGAGTCTTGGGGGCATTTCTTCAAAAGACCTTTCTTCTAAGCATCCCGCTGCCCTGGGGGTGGGGGCCGAGCCCTGACCTCTCACCAAACTCTGTATCTGCAGCTTGGCTCCGGGCTTTGCCCCCGGACCATTGTTATCAGAGGCCCAGGGAGGAGTCCTGCCTCTGTGCCTCGTTAAGAGCCTGAGGACCCAACCGGGGAGGTGGGGACAGGGGCCCTTAGAAGTCCCCTGGTGGCTGGTGGAGCAGGGACTCTGCTTCCTGGTGCAGAGAAAGTTGAAAGCGTGATGGAGACTCAGTCCTGGGCAGAAACCCCCGCCCCAAGCCAGTCCCGGAACTCCCAGTCTAGGGTGACCAACCAAGCACCCGGATGGCCTGGGACTGACGTGTTTCACGGGAGCCTGGACTTTCCGTGCTGGACACACAGAAATGAGCTGGTCACCCGTGAAAGGGTCTCCTTCAGACAAAACCAACGCCACGAGGGAGCCCTCCTGTTAAAGGGATTAGGGAGGGACGCCTGCCTGGCTCAGTCTGGTTCAGTGTCTGCCTTTGGCTCAAGTCGTTGGCACCAGGACACTGGGACCGAGTGTCCTGTGCGGCTCCTTGCTCAGCAGGAGTCTGCTTCTCACTCTGCCTCTGCCCTTCCTGCCTGCTTGTGCTCTCTCTCTGTCAAATAAATAAATAAAAGCTTAAAACAAACTAGTATATGTTATTTTTTAAAAAAAGTAATCCCTCCATCCAACATGGGGCTCAGACTCAGAACCCTGAGCCAGCCAGGCGCCCCCCCCAACTAATATTTGATAGGGGTGCCTAGTCAATCAAATGGCAAAGAATAGTGTTTTGTTTTGTTTTTGAAGATTTTATTTATTTATTTGACAGACAGAGATCACAAGTAGGCAGAGAGGTAGGTAGTGACAGAGAAGCAGGCTCCCCACCGAGCAGAGAGCCCCATGTGGGGCTTGATCCCAGGACTCTAAGATCATGATCCGAGCCGAAGAAGGCAGAGGCCCCAAACCACTGAACCACCCAGGCACCCCAAGAATAATGTTTTTAACAAACGGTGCTAGGACCAGTGGGTAGCCACGTGTAAAGAATGAAGTTGGACCCCGATCTCACACCATATACAAATGTTAACTCAAAATGGATCCCAGATCTAAATGGAAGAGCCAACCTTCTAACACTCATAGAAGAATACATGGGCCTAAATCATGGTGACCTTGGAGTAGACAGTGGTTTCTTAGATATGACACCAAACGTGCAAGAAATCAAAGAAAGGGGGGACGCCTGGGTGGCTCAGTCAGTTGAGCCTCTGCCTTCGGCTCAGGTCATGATGGGATCGAGCCCTGGGATCGAGCCCTGCATGGGGCTCCCTGCTCGGCAGGGAGTTGGCTCCCCTCTTCCCTGTCTGTCTGTCTACCTACTTGTGATTTCTGGCTGTCAAATAAATAAATAAATCTTTAAAAAAAAAAAAAGGACACCACAAAGAAAGTAGAAAGACAACTCATAAATTGGAGAAAATATTGGCAACTCCTCTCTGATAAGGGGCTTCTACGCAGAATACACAAAGTTCTCTTACAACTCAACCATAAAGAGGGCAAATACCCGATTTAAAAATGGGCAAATGATTTAAATAGACATTTCTCTAAAGAAGGTATAAAAACGGCCAAATAAGCACAGTTCCTCCAAAGGTGAAACACAGACTTCCATATGACCCAGCGAGTCCACTCCCCAGCGGATACCTGAGGAAACTGAAAACATGATTACACAAAAATGTGGCACATAACAGCATTATTCATAACAGAAAGTAGAAACAACCCAATGTCCGTCCACCGATGAATGAACCCACAGAATGTGGCAGAGTCATGCAACAGAATATTATTTGAGCAGCAAAAGGAAGTCTTGGGGCGCCTGGGTGTCTCAGTGGTTTAAAGCCTCTGCCTTTGGCTCAGGTCATGATCCCAGGGTCCTGGGATTGAGCCCTGCATTGGGCTCTCTGCTCAGTGGGGAGCCTGGTTCCCCCTCTCCCACTCACCCTGCTTGTGTTCCCTCTCTCACTGTCTCTGTCAAATAAATAAATAAATTCTTAAAACAAAATTAAAACACCAGTGTGAAGAGACAGAGAGCAAGCATTAGATCCAGACTCACACAGCCCAGATGTGAACGTTTAAAACCGTGACCGGCACCCGGAGCTCTGACTCTCTCTTTCCACGTCCCATGAGGATTCCTGGGTGATGTCGCAACTTGGGAAGTTTGGACACAGGATAGGCAAGATCACATTTTTGGTGCCTTCTGTGGGAACCCGCCAGAAGCTAGCCTGTCTCCTGCATAGAACCTTCCAGCAGAGGAGGCACGGACAGTTTGTGTGAGTCCTGCGTTCTGTCATCTGTCATGCAATTCACACAAAGGTCACTGAGGACCGTGACCAGATTTCCTTTCTGGGACAGAGAATAAAAGCGGTGGGAGAGGTCATATTTGCCTTATTCCAGATCTTAAGAATGTTTCTCCATTCTGTTTTCATTCTTTCTTTCTTTCTTTTTTTTTAAGATTTTATTTATTTATTTGACAGACAGAGATCATAAGTAGGCAGAGAGGCAGGCCGGGGTGGGGGAAGCAGGCCCCCCGCTGAGCAGAGAGCCCGAAGTGGGGCTAATCCCAGAACCCTGAGATCATGACCTGAGCCGAAGGCAGACGCTTAACCCACTGAGCCACCCAGGTGCCCCTTTTATAACTTATGTCTTGACATCAGGTTTGGGTGCATGAAATTTGATTATTTGTGACAAGTTATTTTTGTTCTGTGTATGACTCTATTTTGGGGTGATCTGGGGGTGATTTTTTTAATTCTTTTTTTTTTTAATTTTAAAATTTTATTTTAAAAACATCCACTGGGAACCCTCCTGCACTGGTGGGAAGGCAAGCTGGAGGGACCACTCTGGTAAACAGCATGGAGGTTCTTCAAAAAGTTGAAAATAGGGGCGCCTGGGTGGCTCAGTGGGTTAAAGCCTCTGCCTTAGGCTCAGGTCATGATCCCAGGGTCCTGGGATCGAGCCCCGCATCGGCTCTCTGCTCCGCAGGGAGCCTGCTTCCTCCCCTCTCTCTCTGCCTGCCTCTCTGCCTGCTTGTGATCTCTGTCTGTCAAATAAATAAATAAAATCTAAAAAAAAAAAAAAAAAAAGTTGAAAATAGAGCTACCCTATGACCCAGTCATCGTTCTACTGGGGATTTATGCCAAAGTTATAAATGTAGTGATCTAAAGGGACATGTGCACCCAAATGTTTATAGCAGCAATGTCCACAATAGCCAAACTATGGAAAGAGCCTAGATGTCCGTCCAAAGACGAATGGATAAAGAAGATGTGAGACACACACACACACACACACACACACACACACACACACACACAGGAATACTATGCAGCCATCAAAAGTGAAATCTTGCCATTTGCAACAACGTGGATGGAAGTAGGGGGTATTATGCTAAATGAAATAAGTCAATCAGAGAAATATAATTATCCTATGATCTCCCTGATATGCAGAATTTAAGAAACAAGGCAGAGGATGATAGGGGAAAGGAGGGAAAAATGAAACAAGATGAAACCAGTGAGGGAGATAAACCTTAAGAGACTCTTAATCTCAGGAAACAAACTGAGGGCTGCTGGAGTGGCGGGGGTTGGGGGATGGGCTGGCTGGGGGATGGACGTTGGGGAGGGTATGTGCTATGGTGAGCTCTGTGAATTGTATAAGACTGAACTTTCACAGACCTGTAACATGATATGTTAATACACGATATGTTAATAAAAAAATTAAAAATAAGCAAAAATAAGGGGCACCTCGGTGGCTCAGTTGGTTAAGCATCTTGTCTGCCTTTTGTTCGGGTCATAACCCCATGGTCCTGGGGTCAAGCCCTGCATCAGGATCCCTGCTCATCGGGGAGCCTGCTTCTCCCTCTCCCACTCCCCTGCTTGTGTTCTCTCTCTCCCTGTGTCTGTCTCTGTCAAATAAATAAATAAAATCTTTAAAAAAAAGATGATTGACAGATGAAAATTATATATGTTGAAGATATGCAATGTGATAATTTGATATATGTGTACACTGTGAAATGATCCCCACAATCAAGCTAATTAACACATCCATCACGTCACTTAGTTATATCCTCACACGTGGGTGGTGAGAATGCACGAGGCGTGTTCCCTCTGCAAATTTCAAGTACAGGATACATCACAATCACTATTGTTAACTACAGTCGCCAGGCTGAGCAAGGTCTCCAGGATCTGTCTTATAACTGAAACTTATGACCTTCTGGCCAATATCTCCCCATTTCCTTCTGCCCCCGGCGGCCACCGTTCTATTCTCTGCTTCTAGGAGTTTGAATTTTTTTTTTAAGATTTTTTTTTTAAAGATTTTATTTATTTATTTGACAGAGAGAAATCACAAGTAGACGGAGAGGCAGGCAGAGAGAGAGAGGGAAGCAGGCTCCTTGCTGAGCAGAGAGCCATATGCGGGACTCGATCCCAGGACCCTGAGATCATGACCTGAGCCGAAGGCAGCGGCTTAATCCACTGAGCCACCCAGGCGCCCCCCTTTTTTTAAGATTTTATTTATTTATTAGACAGACAGAGATCACAGTAGGCACAGAGGCAGGCAGAGAGAGAGGGAAGCAGGCTCCGTGCTGAGTAGAGAGCCTGATGCGGGGCTCGATCCCAGGACCCTGAGATCGTGACCTGAGCCGAAGGCAGACGCTTCACTGACTGAGCCCCCCAGCCATCCCTACAGTGCATTTACTCTTGAATTTCTTTTCTTCCAACAGTTTTCCTCCTGGAACTTCCCAGAATTCTAGACTTCTGGACTCCCACACAGATACTCTCATTCCTGGGTGGTTTTCAAAATCGATGTTCTGTGGGAGGATGACATAAAAAACCCCTCCCCTGCCAGCTTGCTGATGTCACTTGGAATGAATGACTGTCTCCTGCTTTTACCGCCTATATGTGAAGTGCTACAATATTGCTTAATTTTAGTTAAATATTAGTTTTACAAAAAACGGTATTGTGTAGTCTTCTGAGATTTTTTTTTTCATTTAACATCCGATGGCTAAGAGTTGCTAAGATTCAACTGTGTTGTTGTAGGTCAAACGACTGTATAATATTCCTTTTTGTGAATATGCCACATTTTATGTATTCATTTTCCTGCCCGTAGACATTTGAGATGTTTCCATGGCTTTGCTATTATAAACATGGCTTCCACGAACACGTTTATACATGCCTCCTGGTGCCCAGAAGAAAGTTTCTCCGGGTCCATAGCTAGAATTGGAATGCTAGGTCTCGGGGTACACAGCAACCAACTTTGCGAAGTAACATTAAACTGTTTTCCGTACAAATTTACACTCCCTCCCTTGGAAAGTACAGACCCTGGTGTCGATATCCAAATTCTTTTTTTTTTTAAGTTTTTTTTTTTTTTTTAAAGATTTTATTTATTTATTTGACAGACAGAGATCACAAGTAGGCAGAGAGGCAGGCAGAGAGAGAGAGGGAAGCAGGCTCCCCGCAGAGCAGAGAGCCTGATGCGGGGCTCGATCCTAGGACCCTGAGATCACGACCCAAGCTGAAGGCAGAGGCTTTAACCCACTGAGCCACCCAGGTGCCCCGATATCCAAATTCTTAATTCTTCCAATCAGTTGGATGTAAAGTAGTAGTTAACTACAATTTTGGTTTGAATTCCCTAGTTACAAAGAAAGTTGAACATCTCCTCATTACTCATTACTTGTCTCTGAAGTCCCTAGTCACGGGTTTTGTCCACTTTTCTATCGGGGGGTTGGTTCTTTCCTTACTTATTTTTAGAAACATTTAATATATTCTTTGTCAGCACATGGGTTACAAACCTCTCTTCCCAGTTTAGCAAGTTATTTTTTCCATTTCTCCGTGGTGTCTTTTTTTTTTTTTAAGTTTTTATTTATTTATTTGACAGGCAGAGATCACAAGTAGGCAGAGAGGGAGGCAGAGGGAGAGGGGGAAGCAGGCTCCCCACTGAGCAGAGAGCCCAATGTGGGCTCGATCCCAGGACCCTGAGATCATGACCCGAGCCGAAGGCAGAGGTTTAACCCACTGAGCCACCCAGGCACCCCTCTGTGTTGTCTTTTGATGAAAAGATATATATATATATTTTTTTTAATGAAAAGATATTCTTAATTTTAATTTTTGTTTTTAGTGATCTCTGCACCCAACTCGGGGCTTGAGCCCATGACCCTGAGATCAAGAGTTGCACGCTCTACTGACTGAGCCAGCCAGTGCCGCTTAACTTTACTTTTTTCAAACGTATTTATTCTCTTATAGTTAGCACTTTCTGTGTGTCTCATTTAATCAGTTTTTCCCTAGCCCAACCTTAGAAAAACATTGTCTGTTTTAACTACAAGTTTCAACTTTTTCTCTTGACTTTTCCATCCTCAATCCAACCGGGGTTGGCTTTTGGAGTACCCGGTTTCATCTTCCTTCCACACTTGGCGAGTCCTTCCCCTAGGTTAGTGGACGAGCGCCTCCTCTCCCCACTGATCTGCCTGCATATCAATATAATGTACCAGAATCCGCACCCGGGTCCATCAGCGTCTGGCCTCTCTGTTCTGCTCCAGTGGTGAGGGCCTCCCGCTCTCCGAGAGTCCTGAGCCATCTGATTTACAATGAAATAAATATGTATTTTTAAAAATACGATAAATCTCAATCTTTCATTGGGCAAGTCCCCCTTTCTTACTCCTCTGTTCACAAGGATCTCCGCTATCATTGGCCCTCTGCGTTTCACTATCAATTTCAGAATTAGCATGTCCCAGTCCCTGCAGAAACATCTAATTATAGATACAGAAAGCAAATTCGTCGTTGTCAGGGGTCAGGAGAAAGGAGAATAAGGAGGAACTGTTAATGGGTACAGGGTTTTCTTTTCCTTCCTTCTTTCTTCTTCTTCTTCTTTTTTTTTTTTTTTTAAAGATTTTATTTATTTATTTGACAGAGAGAGAGCACCAGCAGGCAGAGGGAGAAGGGGAAGCAGACTCCCCGCAGAGCAAGGAGCCCGATGCGGGGCTCTATCCCAGGAGCCTGGGATCATGACCTGAGCTGAAGGCGGATGCTTAACCGACTGAGCCACCCAGGCGTCCCTCTTTTTTTTCTTTTAATTTTTAAGATTTTATTTATTTATTTATTTATTTGACCGGGGGAGAGAGAGAGAGAGCTGGAGAGCACAAGCAGGGGAAACAGGAGAGGGAGCGGGAGAAGCCGGCTCCCCTCTGAGCAGGAACAAAGATGGTCCCCATCCCAGGACCCCAGGATCATGATCTGGAGCCAAAGGCTCAGCCCAGTGGACTGAGCCCTCCAGGTGCCTCCAGGGTTTTCTTCTGGGAACGATTTCTCTATGCAGCGTTCAATGCCAGGAGAAGGTTATGATGATTAATTTCTGTGTCAGTTAGACTGGCCACGGGGCCCAGACTAATCACGATTTCTGAGTGTGTCTGCCAGGGTATTTCTGGATGGGGTGAGCCTTTGAATGGTGAATTGAGCAGACAAGAAGACCTACCCCAGCGCGTGTGGGTGTCACCCAGCCACTAAAGGCCTGAACAAAACAAAAGGCAGAGGAAGGAGAAATCCACCCCTGTTTTTCCCTCACTTGTTTGGCTTGAGCTGGGACAGTTCATCTCATCTGCTGTGGCCACAGGTGGGTGTTGACACCCCCAGCTCCCCTGGTTCTCAGGCCTTCTAGACTTGAGCTAAATTACAGCACTGGCTTCCTTGGTCTCCAGCTGGGAGATGGCAGATCGCGCGATTTGTCAGTCTCCATGATCTTGTGAGGGAATTCCCGACAGTAAATCTGCTTTGGTTGTCTTCTGTTTCTCCGGAGAACCCGACAACCAGAGTAATCAAGCAATGACTACAAAATTCTAGGGGAAAGAAATACCCAGTCAAGCTGTGGTCCATTTTAAATGCTACAGGAGGGGCGCCTGGGGGGCTCAGTGGGTTAAGCCTCTGCCTTCAGCTCAGGTCATGATCCCAGGGTCCTGGGATAGAGTCCCGCATCGTCTGTCCTTCCCCCCGGTCGTGCTCTTTCTCTCAAATAAATAAATATAATCTTTAAAAAATGCTATAGGGAGATATTCTCAAAAGTAAATTAATTCAAGAAATATAGCAAAGCAGTAATGAACACTTTCTGAAAAATGTACTAGGCACAACGGGAAAAAAGAACAGTGGAGAAGCTGTGGTAAGAAGAGGAGAGATAAGCCACTTATTTTATTTTTCATTAAGATTTTATGTGTTTGACAGAGAGAGTGTGCAAGAGAGCATAAGCAGGGGGAGCAGCAGAGGGAGAGGGCGAAGCAGACTCCCCGCTGAGCAGGCACCCTGGGATCACGAGCCAGCCAGGTGCCCCGGGATTGGGGTCCCTGGGTCCCTTGATCCCAGGACCCTGGGATCATGACCCAAACCGAAGGCAGATGCTTAATGACTGAGCCACACAGGGACTCCAAGACGAGCCATTTAAACACAATCATGGGCCCATGGCTCAGTTTACATCCCTGGAGAGATGGTATTTGTAGAAAGAAAACATAAAACCTGATATAATAAAAAAGAGAAAAGCCCCAGCCTGGAGACAGGAGGTTCATACAGTGGTCTAGATATCCTAAGTAATTCTCCTGATTGAAAAGACTCCAATCCCAGGGAACCTGGCTGGCTTAGTCCGTAAAGCTTGGGACTCTTGATGTCTGTGTTGTGAGTTCAAGCCCCACATTGGGCATGGAGTCTATTTAAGAAATGATTAAAAAAAAAAAAAGGGACGCCTGGGTGGCTCAGGTCATGATCCCAGCGTCCTGGGATCGAGTCCCACATCAGGCTCCTTGCTCAGCAGGGAGCCTGCTTCTCCCTCTGCCTCTGCCTGCCATTCTGTCTGCCTGTGCTTGCTCGCTCTCCCTCTCTCTCTCACTGATAAATAAATAAAATCTTAAAAAAAAAAAAAAAAAAAAAGACCACAATCCTGCATGAAATGTTTTGTTGAGAAATTCTAATGAGGGATGCCTGGGTAGCGCAGGGGGTTAAGCTTCTGCCTTTGGCTCAGGTCATGATCCTGGGGTCCTGGGATCAAGTCCCAAGTTGGGCTCTCTGCTCAGTGGGGAGCCTGCTTCTCCCTCTCTCTCTGCCTGCCTCTCTGCCTACTTGTGATCTCTGTCTGTCAAATAAATAAGTAGAATCTTTAAAAGAAATAAATAAACAAATAATAAAAAATAAATAAATAAATTCACTACAATATTACATCTTAATGATGAAGTCCCAGAACCTAAGTCAGGTTCGGTGGGGTGAGGTTCGGAGCTGACGACTAAAGAAAGAATTCTTAAGACATCTTTGGTGCAAAATGGTGGTTTATTAAAGCACGGGGACAGGACCCGTGGGCAGGAAGAGCTGCTGCCCCGGGTTGTGAGGAGTGGCTGGTTATATACACAGGAGTTGGGTAGGTGAGGACAAAGGGTTGTTCAGAAGGGCTATTGGGATAAAGAAGACTGTCAGGATATGGAAGGCCTGGTTACTATCAAGCCAAGGCCACTTTCCCTCTAATGAGGCACTAACATAAAGACAATTGGGAGTCTCCTGGTGGAATGTTACATTCCTGCTATCAAACGTCCTTGTTAGTGAGATTTAGGTCTTTAAAAGAAATTTAACTTTATTTACTTTTCCTTCTACCTCCATCTCCTTCGGTTTTTTATGGAGGGGAGGGTGACATTAGGGCTTGAGAAACTGAGTTATGTATCTTTGGAAATTGGGCTATTGATAAGGCAAATTCTTTGTAGTAAATCTCAAGGACATTTGTTTTTTTTTTTTTTTTTTTTTTTTTTTTAAACATTTTATTTATTTATTTGACAGACAGAGATCACAAGTAGGCAGAGAGGCAAGCAGAGAGAGAAGAGGAAGCAGACTCCCCGCTGAGCAGAGAGCCCGACATGGGACTCGATCCCAGAACCCTGGGATCATGACCTGAGCTGAAGACAGAGGCTTTTAACCACTGAGCCACCCAGGCGCCCCTCAAGGACATTTGTAAACCAAGAGAGACTCCTGCCTTGCAGGACTGTGATCTCTGCAAGATAACTATTTGTTCTTCTTTTAGGGCAGTCAGGGGTGCCTGTGAAATGTCACACATATTACCAAGGGGAGTGGGAGAGAGGGGGTGCAAGGTGCCAGCCCCTGCTCTGTTCTCAGCCAGCCTCCTGCTCCCTCATCATTAATATGAAGTTTCCATTGCCCCTTTATATTTTGTGCCTGCGGAGAGTGAGGGCATGGTTGAGGCAAAGACTTCACTTACTCTGATTTCCAGAAACAAAAGGCCAGTTAACACCGCTCCCAGTGAGCAGTATTTTCATGTTTCTCCTGCTGTGGGAGAACTGTACTCTGCCACCCCCTGAAAGTCGGGCTTGACTTGCAATTGGAAGTGAGAGGCATCGCATTTCAACAGCAGCTCGCCCAGCTCTTCTTCCCTCTACCAGGACCACCAGCAAAGTGGCCCACAGGTCTGTTCTATCCGAGGGCCTGGAGTGAGGACAATGATATAGAACAGAGGCCCCCCGGCCAACCTACACCAGCGCAGTCTTGGTTGCATAAGGTAGTAGATGTTGGGATTGTTTGTTACTGCAGCATAACCTGACCTCACCCGGCTGATATGTTTAAAGGTGTAAAAGAGATGCTTGAATGTGAGCAAGTTGGTGAAGCGCCCTCCTTCAGCTCTGGTCATGATCCTGGGGTCCTGGGATTGAGCCCCGCGGGAGCCTGCTTCTCCCTCCCCCTCTGTCCCCTGGCTTGTGCTTGCTCTCACTATCTCTCCAATAAATAAATAATATCTTTAAAAAAATTTAAGGCTCACCCAGCAGATTTGAAAAAAGAACAAAATGGAACTTCTGAAAAGGAAAGACTAAGATGGTCAGCAGAGGTGGGGGAGGTGTGAGGGAGGAAGGGATGAAGAGGGGGAGGGGCTTGTCCTGATAAGCCCCGAGGCACAGGTGCCTGTGCTCCATCACCGCTATGGACCCGGAACTCATACAGCACTTTATGTTAACGGCACTGAAATGAAAATGGAAAAATAAACAAACAAATAAATACTAATAATTAGGAAAAAATGTAAAAATGGAAATGATCACAGTGGAGGAAACGAACAGCTTATCCAAAGAAAATGGTGACTCTCAGGGCAGATCCGAAGAAACTGGGTGAAGTCACAGAACACAAAAGAGAGAAGAGACATGAGCAAACCCAAAGCACGGATTTCCTCTCCCCTCGGCTCCCAAGCAAGGTGTCCAGTGGAAAGAGGCTTTTCCCAGGTCTGGCAGGGGGGAGCCCTGAATCCTGGTTGTCGTGGTCCCCTGAGGCTCCGTGCTGGGGGGAGGCGGGCTGGAGAGAGCAGAGGCCATTGCCACCACCCAGTGCCCAGAGGAGTGGCTCAGAGATGCAGCCCCAGTGGACAGGGCAGCTCCTAAGGACAGAGATCTGACCCCTCTCCAACGGAGCTGACTTTACTTGAAACAGAACATGAAGTTCAAGACAAAGGGCACGCTCTTAAACAATGATGATTGGGGCGCCTGGGTGGCTCAATGGGTTAAAGCCTCTGCCTTCAGCTCAGGTCATGATCCCGGGGTCAGGGGTCCTGGGATGGATTCTGGGGTTGTCGGATCAATCCCCGCATCAGGCTATCTGCTCAGCGGGGAGCCTGCTTCCTCCTCTCTCTCTCTCTCCCTGCCTGCCTCTCTGCCTACTTTGTCTGTCAAATAAATACATAAAATCTTAAAAAAAAACACAAAAAAACAATGGAGATTTAGGGGTGTATGGGGCTCTTGATCTCAGGGTCACAAGTTCAAGGCTCACAACAGGGGTTTTGGTGGAAAGGGAGTAAGAGGAGGCAAGTAGTTTCTTTTAATTAAGCGCAACCCCAAGGATCGAGGTGGGGGAAAGACAGCCAAAAGCTCTGGGGTTTGGAACAAAGGTCAGCCATTTGGATGTAATTGGATCAGACTGGGGGTCGTTTTATGCCCCAGGCCATGGTCAAAAGCAGCAATCAATGGGTGATTAGTAAAGCTGAAGAACTTGATCTGGTACCAAATAGTGTAGTTTGCTTAAACAGGAACTTGGGGGAAGATGCAGAGGGCCCCCTGCTAAACTTGCAGTTCTGGGGTGCGGGGGGGGGGCGGGGGGGGGCTCCGTGGGTTCATGTCTGCCATTGGCTCAGGGCTCAGGTCCTGATCTCAGGCTCCCTGTGATGAAGTCCCAGAATCTAAGTCAGGTTCGGTGGGGTGAGGAGGTTCGGAGCCGACGACTAAAGAAAGAATTCTTAAGACGTCGTTGGTGCAAAAGGTGATTTATTAGAGCACGGGGACAGGGCCCGTGTGCAGGCGGAGATGCGGCTGCCCCGGGTTGTGAGGAGTGGTTGGTTATATACACAGGAGTTGGGTAGGTGAGGACAAGACAAAGGGGTGTCCAGAAGGGCTATTGGGGCAAAGAATACTATCAGGATATTGAAGGCTTAGTTGCTATCAAGTGAAGACAATTGGAAGTCTGGTGGAATGTTACATTCCTGCTATCAAGCATCATTGTTAATGAGATTTAGGTTTAGAAGAAATTTAACTTTATTTACTTTTCCTTCTACTTCCACCTCCTTCGGTTTTTTTTATGGAGGGGAGGGTGACATTAGGGCTTGAGGAACTGAGTTCTGTGTCCCTGGAAATTGGGCTATTGATAAGGTAACTTCTGGGTTGTAATCTCAAGGACATTTGCAAACCAAGGGAGACTCCTGTCTTGCAGGATTGTGATCTCAGCAAGTTAACTATTTATCATTTTATGGCAGTCAGGGGTGCCTGAGGAATGCTACACCTATGGAGGGGAGCGGGTGAAGGGGGGGGTGCAAGGTGCCAGCTTTTGCTTTGTCCTCAGCCAGCCTCCTGCTCCCTCATCACCTGCACACCCAGTGTCTGCCTCTCCCTCTGCCTCCTCCCCAGCCTCGCTCAGGCAAGCGCTTGCTCTCCCAAATAAATAAATAAATAGATAAAATCTGTAACAAACAAACAAACAAACAAAACTGCTGTTATCCCACGGGGATTTTGTGCACTGCCAGCCCTGCCCCCCTGGGGACTGACACCGAAGCCTTCGCAGTGGGTGGGAGCAGAATTCCCTAAAAGCAGTCCCGCAGAGTCCCGGCACCAGAAAACAACACAGTTTGCCAGAGAGACGGGAGGGCGATTATGTTTGCTAACATATTCCCAAAAATGTCAGTTTTCAATATTATAAGATTTCAAAGAAATGGCAAAATGTGGTCCATTTGCAGAAAATAAAAAGCAGGGAACAGAAACTGGGTGTGGGAGCCTCAGATGTGTGATTTCACCGAAAAAGATGTCAAAGCGTCCAACATGTTAAAAAAAAAAAACAAAGCAACCTAAGGAAACTACGCTTAAAAAAGTAAAAGGAAGCTATGATGACAATGTCTCATTAAACAGAAAATATCAGGGGCACCTGGGTGGCTCAGTGGTTAAGCGTCTGCCTTTGGCTCAGGTCACGATCCCAGACTTCTTTCTGGGATCGAGCCCCGCTTCGAGCTCCACATGGGGCTCCCAGCTCGGCGGGAAAGCTGCTTCTCCCTCTCCTACTCCCCCTGCTTGTGTTCTCTCTCTCTCTCTCTCTCTCTCTGTGTTAAATAAATAAATAAATAAATAAATAGAATCTTAAAAAAAAAAAAAAACAAAAAAAACCCAGAAAATATCAGTAAAGAGGGGCACCTGGCTGGCTCAGTCAGTAGAGCCTGCGACTTTTTTTTTTTTTTTTTTTAAGATTTTATTTATTTAACACAGAGATCACAAGTAGGCAGAGAGAGAGGAGGAAGCAGGCTCCCTGCCGAGACCCATTGCTCACCATTAACACTGCTGCACTGTATACTGGGAAGTTGTTAAGAGTAGATTCCAAGTTTTCATGACTAGGGAAAAGAAACATTTCAAAAATCTGTGTGAGCTGACGGATGATGAAGGAACTTACGATGGTGATCATTTCCCAATATATGTAAGTCAGGTTACTATATTGTACACTTTGAACTTCTACTGTGCTCTACGCCGATCGCATTTCAGTAAAATCAAGGAGGCTGGGGGTGGGGGGAAGAATAGGAGAAAAGAAAAAAAAAAGTGCTAAAATAAAAATAAAAATCTCACGCCAGAATCTAATACCCAATAAGGATATCCTTGAGTAATGAAAATGAAATGGACATCTGCAGACAAAAGAAAACTAAGACCACATGTTGCAGCTTGGATCTGTAAGAAATTTTGAGCGAAGTTGTTCGGGCTGAAGGGAGGACACCAGGAGGAAATGCAGACTTTCAGGAAGGAGAGGGCCTAGGAAATGCCACATCACTAGATAAATATGAAAGACCCTTGTTTTTCTCTTAACTTCTTTAAAACACATCAATGTTTATAGCGAAAAAGCATGTCCACGTTAGTGAAGCCATGAAAAGAATAGTGGAATAAGTCCAAAGAAAGTAGAAAGGGAGGGAACAATATAGCCCAGAACAGAAATTAACTAATTAGAATCAATTAATTCAGATAAACATGGCCAGAAGTTCATTGTTTCAAAGTGACAAGAGGGAAACCTGGGTGGCTCAGTGGGTTGGGCATCCAATTCTTGGTTTTGGCTCAAGCCCTGATCTCGTGGCTCAAGGATGGAGCTCCAAGAGGACCAAGGGGCAACTGGGTGGCTTAGTCGGTTAACCCGCTGCCTTCAGCTCAGGTCATGATTTCAGTCCTGAGCTCAAGCCCTGCATTGGGTTCCTTGCTCAGCGGGGAGTCTGCGTCTCTATCTGTCTCTCCCCAGTGCTTCTTCTCTCTCTCAAATAAATACAATCTTAAAAAAAAAAAGGGACTTAACGAAACTTTTTTTTTTTTTAAATTTTATTTATTTATTTGACAGACAGAGATTACAAGTAGGCTGAGAGGCAGGCAGAGAGAGAGAAGGAGGAAGCAGGCTCCCTGCCAAGTAGAGAGCCCGACTCGGGGCTCCATCCCAGGGCCCTAGGATCACGACCTGAGCTGAAGGCAGAGGCTTTAACCCACTGAGCCACCCAGGTGTCCCAGGACTTAATGAAACTTTAACACAAATCTTTGATGGGTTATTATTAGGGACTAGACCTAAATATTTTGTGGAAGAACAAAGGGTCCCAAATTCCCAAAACATTGTTGGAGAACAAGGGTGGGGGAACGGTGCTTTACCAGATGTTTGAAATCTAACAAAAAAGCATAGCAATTAAACATAATGTGGTCAGAGGGGCAGCTGGGTGACTTGGTCGGTTCAAGTGACTGGCTCTCGATTTTGGTTCAGATCGTGATCTCTCAGAGTCGTGAGATTGAGCCCTGCATCAGGCTCTGCGTGGGGGTATGGAATCTATTTAAGATTCTCTCCCTCTCCCTCTGCCCCTACTCCTCACTTGCGTGCACGCTTTAAAAAAAAATATATAGCTACTCATTCTTTTTTAGTATCAGATCCACCTTCTACACTGGTCAGGTTATAGACCTCATCCTCGGGCCGCCCGGCCAGCTCGGTCAGGGGAAGCTGTGACTCCTGAGCTCAGGGTTGTGAGTTCGATCCCCACCTGGGGGTGGAGATGACTTAAATAAATAAAACATTAAAAACATTAAAAGAGAGAAATGCATACTTATTCATTACTCTTTTCCAGTATCCTGCAGAAGTTTTTTTATAGCTTGGGATCTCACATCTAGGTGAATTTTAATCCACTTAAAAGTGACTTGTCTTGGGGCGCCTGGGTGGCTCAGTGGGTTAAGCCGCTGCCTTCGGCTCAGGTCATGATCTCAGGGTCCTGGGATCGAGTCCCACATCGGGCTCTCTGCTTGGCAGGGAGCCTGCTTCCCCCTCTCTCTCTCTCTCTCTCTGCCTGCCTCTCTGCCTACTTGTGATCTCTCTCTCTGTCAAATAAATAAATAAATCTTTAAAAAAAAAAAAAAAAAGTGACTTTTCTTGGGCGCCTGGGGTGGCTCAGTGGGTTAAGCCGCTGCCTTCGGCATATATATATATATATATATATATATATATATATATATATTTAATAATAATGTGGTAGTAACAGAGAAAGAGAAAATTAAAAAACAACAACAACAACAACAACAACAACAAAAAAACAGAGGAAGAGAAAATAGACCCAAGGGATAGAAGAATCTAGAAACATTTGGAAGTACCTATGAAAATGCCTTGGTAAAGAACGTCATTTGATCAGAGTTAGTAACTTCACAAATTTTGCTGGGACCACTGATTATTTATGTGGAACACAATGAAACCACTTCTTTCCACCAGACAAGTCACTTTTTTTTTTTTTTTTAAGATTTTATTTATTTGACAGAGAGAGATCACAAGTAGGCAGAGAGGCAGGCAGAGAGAGAGAGAGGAGGAAGCAGACTCCCTGCTGAGCAGAGAGCCCGAATGAGGTCTATAACCTGACCAGTGTAGAAGGTGGATCTGATACTAAAAAAGAATGAGTAGCTAAAAACCTCAGCAGGACGAATCTCTAAAACAATGTTGACTAAAAGCAGCAGGTCACTAAGAACCCACGCTATGATTTCATTAATATGAAGTTCTAATACATTAAGTTAACATTCTGAAGGACGCTGAGATCGTGACCTGAGCTGAAGGCAAATGCTTTACCCACTGAGCCACCCAGGTGCCCCTGAACTTCTGTTTTAAAAAAATAAGCCAACATTACCAACTGCGGATAGTTTTATGATGTATTTATCATAAATGTTATGATGTTGACATGCAATATCATGCCGGTGTGAGGTGTGACGTAGTAAGTGGATGACTGACACTTGCTGCTGTGCTCACCCCCATGCGGCTGCCACCTGTCCCCTCAGGAGGCCATCAGGATCCCACTGGCTCTCATCCCTCCGCTGTGCCTTTCATCCCCAGGTCCTACTCGTTCCGTTAGGGGAAGTCTGGACCTCCCCTTCCCCCCGCAATCATCACTTTGTTCTCAGTATCTGTGGGTCTGATTCTGCTTTTCCTTTACTCGTTTTGTTTTCATAACATACGCTAACGGTGAGGGATCTGTCAGGAATGGTGCTCATGGAGAAGTAGTGATATGACATTTGGCAGATTGGTGAATTCACTTTTTTCTCCTTAAAAAATTATCAAATTTATTACATAGCACACGTTATGGACTTCATGTTTGTCTGCCTCAAATTCCCATGGCTAGAAACTAGTCCCTAATGTGAGTGTCTGGAGGGGGGGCCCTGGGGAGGGGCTTAGGGCATGGGGGTGGAGCCCTCATGATCGGGATCAATGCCCTGAGAGGAGCCCAGAGAGCTCCCTCACTCCTCTGCCCTCTGCCAACTCGGGAGAAGATGGCCATCTGTGAACCAAGAAGCCAGCAGCCTTGACCTTGGATCCCCCAGCCTCCAGAGTGGTGAGAAATACTGGCCGTTTGTAAGGCAGTCCATGGTATCCACACAGCCCAAACTCAAGCAATCCCATTCCCCTTCAACAATTTCTAACTTTCTATCACTCTGCGATCGAGCAGGAGATGCCTAGAATTCCGTTCACCATGGTGGTGCTCACGCTCCTCGGTGGTGGGATTTGGGAAGACTTGATGTTTCTTTCTTTCTTGGTGCTTTGATCTTTTATAACAAATATATATTCTTCTTATAAGAATAAGTCATTTCTTTAGAAACAATTTAAGATTGGGGTTAAATACGGCAAAATGGCATCTATAACCTGTACCCTCAGTGATCAAATTAGATTTTGGGCTTAACGTTCTATACTGTTCTCTGAAATATTCTGATTAAAAAAAAAAATTGATTTAAAATATCCAAAGGCTGGGTGGCTCAGTGGGTTAAAGCCTCTTCCTTCAGCTCAGGTTGTGATGCCAGGGTCCTGGGATTGAGCCCTGCATCAGGCTCTCTGCTCAGCAGGGAGCCTGCTTTCCTTCCCGTCTCTCTGCCTGCCTCTCTGCATACTTATGATCTTTGTCTGTCAGATAAATAAAATCTTAAAAAAAAAAATATATATCCAAAGCAAAGCAGAAATATCTAGCAGGGAATGGAGGAAGCTGATACACGCATTAACAGGAAACTAATGGAAGAAAATATGGAGTGGCCAAAAGTAACAAATTATCTCTGAATCCTTTCACAGCCACTTTCAAAGCTATTACAGGACCCAGAACCTTCTCATTGTTGCTTTGAGGCCAAAACAAAAAGTGGTTAGAAGGGACTTGAGAAACGCGCAGGATAAATACCGGAAGAAAATGTGCCTCCTGGTGGTGGTGTGGAGGATGGGGACACTTCCGCTTCTACAGCACATGGACCTTTCTGGACTTTTCCAAATCACGATAATCAAAGGTTAAAAAACTGTTACGTCCAGCAGTGCCTTAACGGAGGGCAAGGGCCACCCCCTGGGGGACTGTAACGCTGGCAGAAAGCAGCACGTGGCCCGTGGCAGGTGCTTGTTCAGAGTGAAGAGCTGTCAGCTTGGGCTGCCCGCCTCTCGGTGGCAGGGAGTGGCCCGGGCAGGCGGCGGCCCAGGTGTGCTGCCCACAATGACGCACTCCGTGTGTCGCACTTTTGGCCAAAATTAGTAAACTTTATTTAAACTTCAAAAAATAAAATAACAGACAAAAGGCAGCTTTAGCTTTGTTCTTCCCAAGGATCAGCTAGAACGACCCACAGCAGGAACTACCCCTAAGAAGTTAACATCCCCTCTCCCCCCAATCAAGCCACAGGCAAGGAGGGAGCCTCGATGTGGGGACAGGCCTGGGGTGGGTGGGGCAGGAAGGAGACCACCAGAGCCAGGAGTGGGTTCTGAGTCAGCACAGTTGGAGAACAAGACAAGAAGCCCCAGAGGAAACGGGACCAGAACATCAACGAAGAACTTTGTCACAGGCGCTATGTACAAGGGAAGCAGGCCAGGGGCCTGCGCCCCACGAGGGCACCGCTCGGGCTGCCCTGCGCCCCGCGCACCCTCAGTTCTCCTCATCGCTGTCGTCCGGGCTGATGGCCGGACTGGTGAGGCTGTAGGTGGGGCTGGTGGGCGAGTAGCCCGGGGAAGTGGGTGAGTAGGTAGAGCCTTTGGGGGAGGTAGGTGAGTAGGTGGGGCTGGTGGGTGAGTACTTGGGGGAGGTGGGCGAGTAGGTAGGGCTGGTGGGCGAGTACTTGGGGGAGGTCGGGGTATAGACCGGAGAGGTCGGCGAGTAAGTAGGAGATGTTGGGGAGTACTTTGGGGTGGTGGGCGAGTAGGTAGGGCTAGTGGGTGAGTACTTGGGGGAGGTGGGCGAATACTTCGGGCTGGTAGGTGAGTACTTGGGAGAGGTCGGGGTATACTCTGGGGAGCTGGGGCTGTACGAGGGGCTGGTGGGGGTGTACTTTGGCGAGGTTGGGCTGTAGCTGGGGGAGCTGGGGCTGTAGCTGGGGGAGCTCGGGGTATAGGTCGGAGACTGTGGTGTGTATCGTGGGCTTGACGGGGAATAGCTTGGCGAGGTTGGGGAGTAGCTGGGTGAAGTTGGAGAGTAACTTGGAGAGGTTGGGCTGTAGTTAGGGCTCGTGGGCGTGTAATTGGGACTAGTCGGGGAGTAGCTTGGTGACGTCGGACTGTAGCTAGGAGACGTCGGGGTGTAATTGGGACTGGTTGGAGAATAGTTAGGGCTGGTTGGTGAGTAGCTTGGGGATGTTGGCGAGTAGCTTGGGGACGTGGGAGAGTAGCTTGGGGACGTGGGAGAGTAGCTTGGGGACGTTGGCGAGTAGCTAGGAGAGGTGGGGGAATAGCTGGGAGAGGTGGGGGAGTAGCTGGGAGAGGTTGGGGAGTAGCTGGGAGAGGTCGGAGAGTAGCTCGGAGAAGTGGGAGAGTAGCTTGGGGAAGTTGGAGAATAGCTGGGAGAGGTTGGGGAGTAGCTGGGAGAAGTCGGGGAGTAGCTGGGTGAAGTCGGGGAGTAGCTGGGCGAGGTCGGGGAGTAGCTAGGTGACGTGGGGCTGTAGTTGGGACTGGTTGGAGAGTAGGATGGAGAGGTGGGGGAGTAGGAAGGTGAGGTAGGGGAGTAAGAGGGACTCTGAGGTGTATAGCCTCCAGGGGAGCGAGGCTCATAGGCGGGTGATGTCGGGGAGTAGCTGGGAGACATAGCACCACCTGTGGGGGAAAAAGCCAAGAGTTCAGGGATGGAAAGTTACCCCGAAGGAAGGATTGGGGAGGAAGAACTTGGCCCCAACCGACAGGGACAGCTCACCTGGCGAGGGGATGTACGGGCTGGAGGGGCCGGGCGAGCCTGGGGAGCCCGGCGTGGGAGACCAGGCAGGCGAGTAGCCAGGGCTGAAGCCGCTGGCGTCGGAGGCGGCGCTGGGGGAGAAGCCGGCTGCCCCCGGGGTCATTCCACTCCCTGCCAAGCACAACAGGAGTTCAAACCAGAGTTGGAGCTCAGCAGTGTGCCCAGAGCTCCCTGGTAAGGCACCACCTCACCCCCACAGCCTACCCGCCTGACGACCCGGACAGGGGCCCTTCTTTGCGGCTGGGTCACTCACCGACACTGGGGGACCAGGCTCCATAGGCCGGAGTTGCACCCTGGTTCCAGGGCGTCATGGCTGGAGAAATCCCTCCCATGGGGCTGGGCGCTGAGCCGAAGAACATGCCAGTGGCTGTGGAGAAGCAGGGGAACTCCTGAGTACCACGCCCAGAGACCAGCCTTCCCACTCCCACCCCTGCCCCCCGGCCAGGTCTGGGCAGCGGGGGTCCAGCTACTCACGTCCGGCGGCCCCCAAGCCGGGGATGTTGGTGGGGATCTCCATGCCGTACTTGCACTTCTCGGCATCGAGCAGGAGGTCGAAGCATCCGGTGCCAGCTGGGGCGAGCTGGCCCAGCATGATGTTCTCCGACACCCCCTTCATGGGGTCGCTTTCTCCATGTGCGGCGGCCTCCATCAGCACATCCACCTGCACGACCAGCCGACGGGGGGCCCGTGAGACAGCTCCACACCCCGTGCTCCGAGGGGCTGCTGCCCAGGTCACTCTGTTGCACCCCGTCTTCCTACAGTGCTCCCCGCCCCCTCTCCATCTACCCCCTGCTCCATCGTTACCGTTTCCTCAAAGGAGCATTTCATGAGAGGCCCGGTATCCTGGCGGTTGACCCCATGTCGGGTGATGGCCATCAGGTGGCCTCGACAGGTCATGGTGTCACACAGCAGAGCCAAGTGGCGGTAATTGACGTAGGAACCGTCAAAGGAGATGACGTGGTACAGCTCCCGCTCCAGAGCCTTCCGCACGGCTTCAATGCCCAGCACCTGGCCGGCAGTGGGGGTCAGAGTGATGGGACAAGACCAAGGAGCTCTGCTCTCCTCTAGCTCCTCCTGCCACCCGGACCCGCAGAGGGACAATCACGGGTCGCAGCTGTCCACACTCAACCCTGGGCTCAGATTTGGACAAACGTGAGCAAGTGAACGCCCAGAGAGCAGGCGGAGGCTGCTTCCTGTTGGACACGCAGGATCCCAGGAAGAGAGCGGGGCAGTGGCACGTTGGGGGCTCACCGTGAAGATCTCCACGATGTCGTTGGACGTGGTGCGCACGGGGTCCACGTCCTTCTCGCTCAGCACCCGCATCAGGCTCACGCCGTCCGTCTCCAGGATCCACTCCTGCAGGGCCTTGAACTCCCCGTCCTCTGTGATGATGATCTTCTTCTTATTGTCTGTCTGCGGCAGGTGCATGTACACCTGCAGGGGAGAGTGTGAGCGGCGGGGTGAAGGGGCGGCAGAGAGGGGGCGGTGGGGGGGGGCGCTGGCGGGGAGGGGTGCGCTGACCTTGCTGATCTGCTCGATGCCCTGCAGGGTCATGTCAGTCAGCATGTTGGACTCGATGCAGCGCAGGAACACGTCGTCATCCATCTTGTCTACCACTTCCTCCTCCTGCAGCGAGAGCGAGGCCCAGGGCCTGGAACCCTCCACCCTCCTCCTCTCTCCCCACCCTCACCCCAGACCACAGCCGCCCTGGGGAGGCCTGAGAGCCACGTCAGGCCCGACTCTGCCCTCCGTGGTCCCCCTGATGTTACTTTTTAGCCGGTTTTCGCGATCCTGAGAGAGACCCAGGGAAGGCTCCCACAACCCGCCTTCCCGACAGGCTTTCAGAAGCTCGCACACTCCAACGGTCCCAAGGGCGCCTGCGGCCCCTCCCAGCTCGCGGTGACCACCGCCTGGGCAGCAAAGGGCTCCCGCGGGCAGCCAGCCTCTCCTGTCGGATCTCTGGATCTACTCTCCCACAGTTCAGCGTGTGTTCGTGCCCAGGACTGAAGACACCGCTCCGGCGCACTCTCAGGGCCCGCGGCACCTGCTATCACCTGCCTTCCGCAAGATGCGCTAGCCCTGCTCTCCGCCCTCACGTGGGAGCCTCGCAGGGGGACAGGCCCCTGCTTCAACGCCACCTGTCAGGGCCACACAGCTGCTACCTCAACTTTCAAATGATTTTGCTGCTATAAGTTTTGGAAATCCCAGCCAGCCTCCACGCCGCTTTCATGGCTCTGGTCGCCAGAGAGGCCGCCCGGCACCGTCCATGCCCCCCCCCCCCCCCCCCCGGTCTCCTCACCTCTTGCATCTTGTTCTCGTCGCTATTCATGATCCGGATGCGCAACACCAGCTTCTCCGCGTTGTCGTCATTAAAGATGCAGTTCAAGTCGTCGCCGAAACCTGGTGCAGAGGAGGGACCGTGAGAAGGACGGTGGCCGGGGGACTCTCCCCGATGGCGCTCTCCCACCTTCCCCTGCCCCTCCCAGAACCCTCTAGAAGAAAGGGTAACACGGAGCAGGCCCATGGAAGGCGGAGAGTGGGGGGCTCACTGGGGACCAGCAGGCGGTGCCGGGACAGATGCGGAGCCCGAGTAGTCTTACCCGCATTGATCTTCTCGGCAATCTGCTCCATGGTCAGCTTCCGGTCGGTCATGTGCTTCCGGTCCAGCTCCACCCGCAAAAGCCAGGGGGAGATGCGAGCCACGTCAAAGTCAGGCATCTCGTAGTAGACATTCACCCATTCCTGATCCTCTGCCACCACCGTGCTCTGGGGGTTGGGGTCGTAGTAGATGGCTGTGTTGGCGGTCACCTTCCTCAGTGTCGTATGCTCCAGACGGCACAGAATGTCCTGGGAACAAGAGGGATTGGGGACATAAGACATGTAGGGGGCTCTGAAGGCTTCTGCAAGCCCTCCCTGCAGAGAGAAGGCGTTCAAGAGCGAGAGCACTCCCCCTCCTGCTCCCGCCAGAAGCCGAGCTACCCAGTCCCTACCTTGGCCCTCTCAGCGTCTCGAGCAGACTGGCCCAGCAGGAAGACAGTGAGCGAAGGCGTCTTCGGCTTCTTGGAGATGTTGATGAGCTCCTTGAGACGGGGCACACCCAGGGTCACGTTCTTGGCAGACACACCGGCGTAGTGAAAGGTGTTCAAGGTCATCTGGGTGGCAGGTTCTCCAAGGGACTGTGCGGCCAGGGCACCCACCATCTCCCCAGGATGGGCCTATGGAAGAAGAAAAGCCGGCATCACAGAAAGTGAGCACCTTCCTTCCGGCGAGGGACGACAAGCTGCAGTCAGCACAGTGACATGGGTGCTGGGACAGGACAGGAACCTGACACAGCGAGTCGGATTCGCATGCCCCTTCCTCCTCACCTTCCGCGCCACACACCTGGGGGGCGGCCCTGGGCCACCTGAGACCCTAACTTCTAGAGTGTGCTCAAGTCACGGGCTGCACACCAGGTCACATCAGTGCTCCAAGTGGGGGGCTCCCCAAAGTTTCTGTTCACTGAGGTCACGACCACACGCCATCAGCTCTAACTGCCATCAGCCACCTTCCCACGAGAGTCCTAGTGCACATGGCCTCCGCGCACACGGCAACCGGAGGCTCATCGCTGTCTTCCGGCTCCGCACCTCGCTGCTCCGACCACAGGACGCTCCTCTGTACGGTGCTGGCAGTCCTGCTTACCCGTCCACGGACAGATGTTCTGGCTGTTTCCACAGCGTGGCTGTTATGAGCGAACCACAATCGTCTGTGTGCTGCGTTTTTGTGCACATGCTGTCCAGTCTTGGGTACGTTCCTAGGAGTGGATCTGCTGGTTCAAACGGTACCCGTGTCCACTCTTCAGAGGATCAGTGGCCCGTGACCCCCAGCGGCCCCGCAGTGGCCGCACTGCCCGCAGCAGCGGCCCCGCAGTGGCCGCACCGCCCGCAGCAGCGGCCCAGGAAAACTCTCACGGCTCCATGGCTTCACCCAGAGCCTCCTTCCGTCCTAATTTGAGGGGCACGATGTGGCGGCTCACTGGGCTGCAGCTGCGTTTCCTGGGAGGCTCATGACGCTGACCAATTCTTCGCATGCATTTACTTCCCACCTTCTTTGTGGGAAGGTGTCTATCCAAGGCTTAAGCTCTCTTTGTTGCTGCTGACTCACAGCAGTCCTTTGTGTATTCTTCATGCAGGATGATGGCAAAGCTTACCCTGCTGTTCTGGATCATCTTCTCACTCTCTTGCTGGTGTTCTCTGAAGCACAGGATTTTCATGTGGCCAAAGCCCAATCTGTCTTGTTTGGTGCTCTTTAGCCAGATGCTTTCAGTGTCCAACCAAAGACTCCGCTGTCTAATCGAAGATCATGAAAATTTACTCCACGTTTTCTTCTAGAACGTTTTATAGCTTGAGCTCTTACACGTAGATCTTCAACGTATTTTGAAGCAATTTTTCTACACAGCGCGAGGTAAGGATCCAACTTCAGCATTTTGCCCGTGTATGCCTAGCTGTCCCAGCACTACTACTTTTTAAAGTTTATTTATTTGAGAAAGAAATGGAGCATGCATGGGGGAGGGCAAGGCAAGAGAATCCCAAGCAGAGCCCCCCCATCCCCCGAGCTGAGTGTAGAGCCCAACATGGGGCTTGATCTCATAGCCCCTGAGACCATGACCTGAGCTGAAACCAAGAATTGGATTAATGGACTGAAGAACCCAGTGAGGTCCCCAATATCATTTGTTGAAAAGACTTATTTTCTCCTGTGCAAAGACTTGGCACCCTCGGCAAAAATGTAACAACTATAGGGGCCCCTGGGTGGCTCAGTCGTTGAGCGTTTGCTTTCAGCTCAGGTCATGATGCCAGGGTTCTGGGATCAAGCCTCACATTGGGCTCCCTGCTCAGTGGGAAGTCTGCTTCTCCCTCTCCCACTCCCCCTGCTTGTGTTCCCTCTCTTGCTGTCTTTATCTGTCAAATAAATAAATAAAATCTTGGGGCGCCTGGGTGGCTCAGTGGTTTGGGCTGCTGCCTTCAGCTCAGGTCATGATCTCAGGGTCCTGGGATCGAGCCCCACATCGGGCTCTCTGCTCCACAGGAAGCCTGCTTCCCTCTCTCTCTTTCTCTCTCTGCCTGCCTCTCTGCCTACTTGTGATCTCTGTCAAATAAATAAATAAAATCTTTAAAATAAATAAATAAATAAATAAAATCTTAAAAAAAAAAAAAAACAACTGTAAACGTGACAGTTTAACTTGCAAGCCGTCAACTTGAGTTCCGTGCATCTGTCTCTACATCCTCATGTGAGCACCAAGCGTTTCTGAGATGTGCAGCTCTATGGGGATATATGAAATCGGGAAAGTGGGAGTCCTCCAATCTTGTTGTTTTCCCAAACTGTCTGGCTACTCTGAATCCTCTGCAATTCCCTATAAATTTTAGGATCAGCTTATACATCTCTGCAAAAAAGGCAGCTGGGCTCTGACAGAGACAGTGCTGGGTCTGTAGATCACTTTGGGGATTATGGCCATTTAGCAGCACAAATCTTGTAATCCTCAAACACCCGATGTCCTTCTGCTCACTTAAGCCTTCCTTCTTTCAATCACGTTCTATAGTGTTTCCTGATGCGTTTTAATTATTTCATTTATAAAACCGGATTACCGTGCATGTATTCAGAGCCAAGCCTGTAAGACATTTCTATCTTCCCACTGCCCTGTAAAAACCTCCCTTAGAGACAGCGATGGTCTCTCCCAATATGTCTGAATCTCTTTCCTGCTCACTCCCCCAGTCCCTTACCTCCACCTACACCGGAATTCTGCACACACCGGGCACTTTCAGAAAAGAAAGAACGACCCTCCCATTTCCCATCCCAGCCACATGGCTTCTTTCCGGTAGGACTGTCCATCCTGGAGTCGTCACCCATCTATCCAAGGGCCAGTGTCTGTGTCTGCGTCATGGAAACAGCCCGCCAGGGAAGGGGCACAAAGCCCCCCAAGTGGGACTTGGCAAAGCACAGACCCTCAGTGACCAAGAGCCACCCCCAGGTGCTGGTGGGCAAAGGCAGGCTGCGCTCAGAGCCCAGCTGAGTGCACAGGTCAGAGGAGAGGAAAGCGAGGCTGGGCTGAGACCACCACTTACAATGGCTTGGTTGAACTTGGACTCAATCTCCCCGAGCAGCCAGTCGAAGGCCTCCCCACTGAGCCGGAACTCCTCGGCCATGCGGCGGGAGCAGAGCGTGGAGCGCAGGTGGATGTTGAAGAGGAGCGTGGCGTTCTCCTGTGCTTGCCGGCTCAGGGGGTCGTCCCCGTTCACGATCACCAGCTTCTTGCTCAACTCCTTGACTCCTGGGGGCCAACGGAGGTCAAAAGAGGGTAGACCGCAGCCCGGCTCACTCTGGTCCTGCAGCCTGGCCCAGGGGTCCCCAGGCCGCTACTCACCCTCTACGACCTTGATGGGGTGCAGGTCGGATGGCAGACGGGGGTTTATGTGGAAGATTTTCTGAGCGTTCCAGATCATGCGCAGCAGGTTACAGGGCAGCACCACCTGAAGAGGGGCGGCAGGGGGTGTCACGAGCAGGGCACAGCCACACAAGGCCAGCAGCGCCCCGGCCCAGCCTACCCGTCTTGGGCACCTTGCTGTCGCCGGTGGGGAAGATGACCCTGAGCACCTCCCGGTCCTCCCGCATGCGCTCGAACTCCCGCTCCAGCTCGTTCTGGATGTGGGCGTTGCTCAGCACGTCCTTCACCAGGTCCTCCTGCAGGGTGCGCCGCAGCGCCCTCTCATTCGTGTAGTCAAAGCGGAATCTGCGGGCAGCAGGAGGGGTCAGGAGCAGGCGAGCCCAGGCCCAATCCCTGCAAGGAGCACTGAGAGGCTCTGAGCTGCACGTCCTGCAGAACGGGGATCCACGGCAAAGTGTCCGGGGCAGAGAAATCCAAGGTCTAGGCCCCAGGCCACCTGAGCTTGCTAGGACACCATTGGGCACTAGGATGCCACTGGGCACAGGTCAGCCCCCACCATGTACTTGCCATCACCAGGAGGGACAAAGGGTCCTAAGAGGGCAGGTGGCCGCAAGGCACATGCTGGGCCAGCAGCATCTCTGCGTGAAGGGAGGGGTGTCCTAGGAGGCCAGCTGAGAGGCCCACGGCCAGGACCCGCCCACCACAGCCTCCTCACTTCTTCTCGAAAGCCTTGTGCGACGGCTTCAGGGTGGCCAGGTTCTGGAACTCGACGCTCTCGCCAGCCAGGCCGTCCTCACCGTAGCGCAGCTGCACCACCTGGTTGATGGAGTTGCGCACGGTGGCGTCATACTTCACCATCACCGACTCCATGGACTTGATGAGCCGCCGCTGGATGTACCCTGCGCGGGGGGAGGGATATGGGCGCGTGTGCAGAGGGTGCCAACGCCTCCACCCACTGACCCTCACGAGAGACAGCATCCCCCCGGCACCCCCAGCCCCTCCATGAATGCTGCGCCCACCACCTGCTGGAGGCAGGGGCTAGAGGGGGCCCCCAGGAACCAGCCCCCAGGGGATAAGTCGTGAGAGACCTTGGGCCCTGTCCCTGCACCAGGGAGTGCTGCGGGGGGGCTGTGCGTGTCCCACGGGCTGCCTTCCTGGCTCCTGACTTCCATCTGCTACTCTTTCCTTGAGAGACAAAATCCCCAGCCCAGGAACTCCCCCACACCCACTCCAGGGGTCCCCTGGCAGTAGCCGGGCCAGAAGGCCTCACCAGTCTCAGCAGTCTTGACGGCCGTGTCGATGAGCCCCTCGCGACCCCCCATGGCATGGAAGAAGAACTCGGTGGGCGTAAGGCCTGCCAGGTAAGAGTTCTCCACGAAGCCGCGGCTCTCGGGCCCGTAGTCGTCCTTGATGAAGTGAGGCAAGGTCCTGTGCTTGAACCCAAACGGGATCCGTTTCCCTTCCACGTTCTGCTGTCCGACGACGGCAATGACCTGGGGAAAGACGGGGGATGCCCCTGACTCCCTCTGCTTGAAGAGCCCACGTTCCTAGCACGCCGACCCATCACACCTCCCCCGCGGCCCGCATTGGGAAGGCCAAGGCTCCCCACCTGGGAGATATTGATCTTGGAACCTTTGGCCCCAGACACGACCATAGACTTGAAGTTGTTGTACTCAGACAGGGACTTCTGGGCAGAGGAGCCGGTCTTGTCTCGGGCGTCATTGAGAATGCGGTTCACCTGGTTCTCAAAGGTCTGCCGCAGGGTGTTCCCCGGGGTAGGCTCCAGCTCGTTGTTATGAGCTTTCTCAATGACCTGGGTGCGAGGGAGGTGGCAGGGCTCGGCATCCGCTCTGCTCCCCCTCCCCGCATACCTACCCGGCTGTCGCCGACGTCCCCTTCACGTGTCGGAGTGACTGTCACTGGGTCTCGGCCGGCCTTCCTACTTACCTCTATCACATCTTGCTTGGCCTTCTTAATAGTGTTTTGGATGTCCTGGTAGGTCTTGGAGTCGGCAATGGAGTCCCCAATGCCAATGGTGTGACCTAGGAATATGGAGCGGCATCACCAATACCCTCCTTACACTCGCCCCCAAAACCTGGAATGGAATCACAGCCAAGACCCTTGGCGGCGGGACCCCAAATCCAAGCAGGAAAGCGAAGGACAGAAGAACGGGAAGAAGAGGGACTCGGACTCCAGGAGCGGGCTCACTGGAGCTCTTCGCTCACCCTCGATCAGCAGCCAGTTGTTGATGACGGTCTGAATGTTGGAGTAGAAAAGGCGAGTGACGTCATGGCCCATCTCCAGGTAAGAGATGTGCACCAGAGAGCCGGCCGACGTGCCCAGAGACTTCTTACACAGGATGCCCATGATCAGCTCCCCGTTCTCCACCACCACCTGCGCACAAAGCACCCCACTTGAGACCCCCCGCGGTGGTGCCCCTGTCCAAATCCTGCCCCCACCCAGGCGGAGGCCGGATCCTACCTTGGTGTCCCCGGGAGAGATGTGCTTGTAAGGACCGCTGTCCTCGTCGTCTGGATGGGTACTGTGGGTGCGGATACAGTTGATGTGGCCGGGGATGATGAGGGAGAAGATCTGTTTGCCCGTCCACAAGGGCCGTGGCTTCAGTATGGCTGGCTGCGGCACCTTCCCGTCCCACGTGGACAGAAACATCAGCAGGTTCATCACCTCCCCCTGCACCAGGACAAGCAACGGTAGCTTTCAGCCCCGGGGCCGCGCTGGGGAAGGTAGTGAACCCACGGGTGAGAGCGGACTGGGGAGGCAGATGCCAGGGAGAGGGTTTCCCAAACTTTTCATGACATATTAATTATGACCATGAGACTCTGCGTCCCTCTTCTCTTGAACAATAAACATAAACTACTTCTAATAATTATGAAACAACCGGGATGCCTGGGGGGCTCAGTGGGTGAAGCCTCTGCCTTTGGCTCAGGTCACGATCTCAGGGTCCTGAGATTGAGCCCAACACCAGGCTCCCTGCTGAGCAGGGAGCCTGCTTCCCTCTCTGACTCTGTCTGCTTCTCTGTCTACTTGTGATCTCTGTTAAATAAATAAATAAAATCTTAAAGAGAGAGAGAAAAAATCAAACAAAAAAGAAAGAAATAGGGCGCCTGGGTGGCTCAGTGGATTAAGCCGCTGCCTTTGGCTCAGGTCATGATCTCAGGGTCCTGGGATCGAGCCCTGCATCGGGCTCTCTGCTCAGCAGGGAGCCTGCTTCCTCCTCTCTCTCTGCCCGCCTCTCTGCCTACTTGTGATCTCTATCTATCAAATAAATAAATAAAATCTTAAAAAAATAAAAATAAAAAACAAAACTATAATTAGATCATGTGTTTCCCTTCCCCTTTGCTTTCTAACAGTACCTGAAATTACACATCTTAAAAAATTAAATGGGGGGCGCCTGGGTGGCTCAGTGGGTTAAAGCCACTGCCTTCAGCTCAGGTCATGATCTCAGGGTCCTGGGATCGAGTCCCGCATCGGGCTCTCTGCTCAGCAGGGAGCCTGCTATTAAA